>NC_143048.1:6575000-6815000 GCF_057628025.1 Oncorhynchus mykiss
CTTAATTTGTCGGGGCATGGACTCTACAAGGTGTCGAAAGCGTTCCACAGGGATGATGGTCCATGTTGACTCCAATGCTTCCCACAGTTGTGTCAAGTTAGTTTGATGTCCTTTGGGTGACGGAGCATTCTTGATACACATGGGAAACTGTTGAGCGTGAAAACCCCAGCAGCGTTGCAGTTCTTGACACACAACCGGTGCGCCTGGCACCTACTACCATTCACCCTCTGAATGACACGCATACACAATCAATTGTCTCAAGGCTTAAAAATCTTTCTTTAACCTGTCTCCCCTTCATCTACACTGACTGAAGTGGATTTAACAAGTGGCATCAATAAGGGATCACAGCTTTCACCTGGATTCACCTGGCAAGTCACGGAAAGAGAGAGGTGTTCCTAATGTTTTGTACAGTCCGTGTTTGCCTTTTAAAATTGTCCTACACAGCACACTTTTCCTGACTGAATTATGGCTGGGAATTCGTGGAGAAAAAAATTAGGAATGAGAGTGAGTGCTGTGGTATGTGACCCCCACCTCTTCTTTGGCTCTCTGGTAGCAGGCGTAGAGGAACGGTATGGCGCACTTGTCCCCGGCGTCTCGGTCGGCAGAGAGATTCACAGCATTACACGAGGTCATGTAGATGAGGTGGTTTCCTGGCTCCAGCATCAATAATCTGTTGAAGAGTGCCTGATATAAAAAATAAAAAATATATAAAAAAACTTAGCCAACATTCTGTACTATGAACTTCATGTACTTACTGATCTCTGCTCCATGTGGAGCATATGGTCTCGATGAACTTTGTTCACTATGCATTTTTCACTATTCCATCTTCTTAGAGTAGACAATGCACTGTATACTTAATAGGCCTAGTCCCCTGACACTTACAAGCCAGTGAGGAAATCGGTATGGGAAGACACAGTACTGTACATGTGGATCTTATGGCATCGAGGTCAACTGAGCTGACCAGCGAACAGTTCGCCACCACCATTACCAATGTCCAGTCCTATTGTACCTGCTCGATGTTGTCCATGTCCAGCCAGTCTTGACCGTCCATCTCAGCGGCCATTTCCTCCAGGAACACACAGCGTGGAGGAATCCCATTGCCTCCTCTCAGACTGGGGTCACCTGAGGTCAAACAATAGTTCATGTTTTACTTTTCACTTAGAGCAAACAGGGTCATTCATGACTCATTCCAGCATCTAGTTTATGAGTATTGAGCTGGGGTGAGTCATTTACTGTTTACTGGATGGCCCTGAAATGGAATCCTAAAAGAGGCCAGCGGTCCAGCAGCACCAAAGAGCACGAACAGATTAGATTAGATTTAGACTAGAAATGGACAGACAGGGGCTCCGTCATCGGGGCACTTTCATGCCAGTCAGTGAGGGATGATGAGCGGGAAAAGGGGAAGCGGCGGACGGTAATCTGGGACCTGTAGACCCCCTTGATGACACAGCCTCTGAGTCAGCCAGTTGGCTGATGCCAAGCCGATCACTCTCTGTCTAATCTAGTACACACAGTGACAGCGTGAAGAAAAGACAGCCAGGAAGGATGGTTGTACTGAATTCCCATGAGTTGAAGAAGGAGTTGAAGAAAGATGTAAGTCACACATTGACCATGCCCCCAATACAGCACCTCAGATCAATCAACAGAAAACAGAGGGAAATAAAGAAGGCAGTCGGAATGGGTGCCTGGTTATTAAAACAAGGGGATGTTGATGGGTGATTAATCAAGCCATCGCTTGTGAATGGGCACACAAAGGGTTGCCTGGGAAACAGACTGATTTGCTTTAGTTCCTACCACTACAGTACATCATATAGACCCAGCCAGGCAACATTAAGGGTTGTTTACATGACAACAAGATTCAGTAAACTAGAAGGGACAAGTGGCATCACGCTGCCACTCCAATGGAAAAAGGTGTCCTAAATGAAGAAACAGTGTAAACGCACTAATACGCTCCAATCTAACTTCCTGCACTCACTGTTGTCCAAGGTGATGAGGAAGATCCTCTGGATCATGTGGTTGATGTTGAGCTGTTCGCACAGCTCCTGCCGCGACAGGAAGGAGCGGCTGATCTCGGCCACCGAGTCGTCATTGTCCTCGATGCTGTCTGAGTTCTCCGACTCGGACTGACTTCCCTCCGAGTCCTCCACTGCAATACAAGATAAGCCAGGAAATATAAGAAACCGTATGAGGTTATTGTCAAATGTCAAGCCAGTGAGCGTGCTGCACCATATCAGTGATGTTTAAGTTATACAGACAGGCTATAGCCTATACAAGTAGCACAGTGAACCATTAGAGCAGGAGTGGCCACGTGGTTTGCAGGCCTTCATTCCAACCCAGCACTAAAACACCACCAATTCAGCTAATCAAGGTCCTGCCATGCAGCCGATTAGTCAGGTCATGTGTGCTAGAGCTGGGATGGAGCAAAAGCCTGCGTGCCCTGTAACTCCTCCTTGGGAGGGTAACTCACATGGTGGTTCACCATGGTGCAAAGGTGGTTTCTGGCCCGATGCAAACTGCTTGGCGTCGGCGAGGGAGCTGAAAAGGGCAGCGAAGGGGTTGCGGGAGATGTTTTGGTTGTTGTTGCCCTGGTCAGTCATCTCACTGGACCATAGACTCCATCAACAGGTGCTGGCACCAGCCTGGACAGAGAGGTACACTGTGGTATGGAACACTGGACTAGGTGAGTTCAAACAAATCTATAGAAGTTGTTTCAAGTGTGTCAGACTCAGCAAACAGGTTCGTGATTTCAAACGATCCACTCCTTATATGCTACTCTGTGTCAAGTAGTGCCAAGGAGTGGAATGATAACTCAAACAGACTGGTACCTCTAGGCTAAACCCAGACGGTATGCATTTTTATTCAGGCCAGAGGAATAACAGAAACCCAATGTTCATTTGTGAACCACAGACTGACTGGTTAGCTTATTGACAGGGCTCCACAGTGCTACCGTTTTTGGGGGCATAAGATGCCAAATATTTTGCTGTGCTACCTGGAATTTTGGTAGCACCAGTGCCCCAAGAAAAAAAGAAAAAAATCCCCCAGGTAATAAGTGTTGTATTGAATTCTTTGCTGTCCCTCGGCCCACAGCCTCAGTAGCATGCAAACGTGGTGGCACGGAAAGAAAGGAAAAGGGAGAACTTCTTTAGGAGATGAGCTTCAAAAGCAGCTAGGAATCATATAGGCTATATCTCAATCTTAAAAATGTTTATTTTTTAATTCTGCTCCTAAACCCTGTATTTTAACATATTAAATGTATTATATAAACCCATTGATTCTTGAAAAGTATAACATAATGCCCCATGAGCTTAGTTCAACTGTCTTACCCCATCTGAAGCCAAAATATAGCTTGTTTTTCCAATGTCTGTAAACAGAGTAAATGTAAACAATCTCTGTATAGCCTCGCAGGGTAGCCTAGTGGTTAGAGTGTTGGACTAGTAACCGGAAGGTTGCGAGTTCAAACCCCCGAGCTGACAAGGTACAAATCTGTCGTTCTGCCCCTGAACAGGCAGTTAACCCACTGTTCCCAGGCCGTCATTGAAAATAAGAATTTGTTCTTAACTGACTTGCCTGGTTAAATAAAGGTAAAATAAAAAAATAAATAAAAAAAAAACATGGTTAAAACTAGAAGGCTGATATCTAGTCTGTCCTTGCAGCCATAGCTCTGTCTCTACATTTGAGTGTGGTTATATTTCTCCAGCCCCATCCCTCAACCTTTGATGGAAACTGTGGCGGGGACCATTCTTTGTTATTGTTTCAACTGCTGATTACTGCTGTAATACCTCAAATATTTTTCATTCTGCTCCTAGATATCGTTGTGTGCTCCTACATTTTTCAAAATGTAGAGCACGTGTCACAGTAGAGTCCTGATTGAATGCCGATGTTTACTGTTTGACTGAAATAAGGCAGAAGAGCACTTGTGTTACAGTACAGTCCTGAATCAATGCGGATGTTTACTGTTTGCCTGAAATAAGGCAGCATAGACAGACTGACAACAGATGGACGTCTTCCATCTTACACTTTGATTTTGCATAATGTAAGTGCATTATTATCATCATCGTCATTATGATGATGCGTAGGAAAGGGTCTGTCAACGTCAAGTGGTGGTAGCCTGGACACCTGTAACATGCTAGTTAGTCACATAGCAGGTTAGATTGCAAACTAGCTAGCTAGTACCTGGCTAGCTAATTAACGAGCTGTCAAGTGATGTAACTATATCACAACAAACGATTAAAGTGATGTGTTATTTGAAGGAAGGGCACATAGCTAGCTAGCCACTTGTCTTTCGATAACTCGAATCAATTGCACAATGACTCAATAAGCAAGCTGATAATGTAGCTCGCTAGTCGTCAGTGAATCACCGGTTCCGCTCAAGTAGCTCGCTAGCTAGCAGTCGCCGTATTTAGCTGGCAAGCTAGTTAACTTTAGGCTAGCAGATGGACTGCACATGATCCAGGTAAGTTGTCAAGCCCGCTGTACTTTGTCAGTTACGGGGCAAAACTTGACTCTTTTGACAGATGTCAAACAAAAAAAAAAGCAGATATTCAAATATCGGAATATTGTCATACCTGAAACAACAGCAGATAACGTGTATTTCAATTAGCTAGAAAAGCTTTCTTTCCTCTGCTTTGGTTCTCGCACCGCTGTGAAGCAGGCAAGAATAACTAAGTACGTCCGGGTCACGGATCGCTTTAATTCTTCACAATAAATGTCCCGTCCTGTATAATTTGTCAATTCATGATAAGAACGAAAATGATGGAAAATGTGCACAACTATCGATATATTATATACTAGTTATCATACAAAGAATAATATAAAGTATTTCTATAAGATATGTAATTTATTTGTTCAAGCCTAAATGGTCAACAATGTTTTTTGTGTGTGTACTCCTATCATTCATTGCACCACACAAATGTATCTGTAAATTGTGTCACAGTAACAATCTACTCATGAACACTTCTAGTTTCCAAATCCAGAGTTAACTCCCAGAGGAGTGTTGCTGCTCATTTGGTGGCCCTTACAGAGTGGCCCATCAACTTAAATCCAATCATTTTTTTGTGCTTTTGTACTTGTCTTTTGTATCAGATTCTACTAATCAGTTTATAAGTAGAAACATGTTTGGTAGAACTGGGATTAAACAAAGGCTTGCACACTTTGTGGTTCCTTAAGAGCAGGTTGGAAAGGTTGGAAAACAGACTGAACCAGATTTTCCTCTATGTTTTTGCCTGTGCTTAATTCAGTTTTCTTTTTTTATCCTGAAAAACTCCTTAGTCCTTAACGATTACAAGCCTACCCATAAGACCATGCAGCCACCCCTATGCTTTAAAAATATGAAGAGTGGTACTCAGTAATGTGTTGTATTGGATTTGCCCTAAACATAATTGCTTTGCCACATTTTTTTTTTTTCAGAATTACTTTAGTACCTTGTTGCAAACAGGATGCATCTTTTGGAATATATTTATTCTATATAGGCTTCCTTCTTTTTACTCTGTCGATTAGTTTAGTATTGTGGAGTAACTACAATGTTGTTGATCCATCTTCAGATTTCTTCTATCACAGCCATTAAAGTCTGTAACTGTTTAAAAGTCATCATTGGCCTCTTGGTGAAATCTCTGAGCGGTTTCCTTCTTCTCCGGCAACTGTGTTAGGAAGAACGATATTGGTATTTTATTAGGATCTCCATTAGCTGTTGTGAAAGCAGCAACTACTCTTCCTGGGGTCTACACAAAACATGAAACATGACATAATATAGAACATTAATAGATGTTAAAGAACAAGTCAAGGACAGAACCACATAAATTATATTTGTAGTGACTGGGTTTATTGATACACCATCCAAAGTGTAATTAATAACTTCACCATGCTCAAAGGGATATTTAATGTCTGCATCAGTAGGTCCCCTTCTTTGCGAGGTATTGAAAAACCTCCCTGGTCTTTGTGGTTGAATCTGTGTTTGAAATTCACTGCTCGACTGGGGGACCTTACAGATAATTGTATGTGTGGGTTACAGAGATGAGGTAGTCATTCAAAAATCATGTTTAACACTTTTATTGCACACAGAATGAATCCATGCAATATGTGTCTTGTTAAGCACATTTTTACTCCTGAACTTATTTCGGCTTGCCATAACAAAGGGATGGAATACTTATTGACTGATGACATTTCAGCTCTTAATTTTTAATTAATATGTAAAAAATAAACATCATTCCACTTTGACATAATGGGGTATTGTGTGTAGGACAGTGATCAAAAATCAAAATGTAATCCACTTTAAATTCAGGCTGTAACACAACAAAATGTGAAAAAAGTCAAAGGGTGTCAATACTTTATGAAGGCACTGATTGTTCGCTAGGAAATATGGCCGCAAAATTAGCAGCGTCACTACTGGGGGTGTAAAGTCTGGATTTGGAAACTAAAAGTGCATCTGATTAGAGCGCACCATTATTGCTTAATTTAATACCTTTTTTGGCAGAGCTGAGAATTTTTTTTTTTGCTCGCGCAACAGGCATCTATATCGGTCAACTAATACTAGTAATGGCCCAGAGCACTACTTTTGTGAAAACATTATTATAATTTTGTATATATATTTGTTTTATTATTCTGATTTTCAAGGGGTACTGCAGCTGATGACCTACACACAATACCCCATAATGTCAAGGTGGAATTATTATTATTATAATCAATATAGATTTTTACAAATGAATAAAAAATGAAGAGCTGAAATGTCTTGAGTCAATAAGTATGCAGTCCCTTTGTTATAACAAGCCTAAATAAGTTCAGGAGTAAAAGTTTGCTTAATAAGTCGCATATTAATTTGTAGGGGCACACTCTGTGCAATAATATTGTTTAACATTATTTTTGAATGACCACCCCACACATACCATTTTCTGTAAGTTCCCTCAGTCGAGCAGTGAATTCCCAACACAGATTCAACAAGGGAGGTTTTCCAATGCCTCGAACAGAAGGGCACCTATTGGTAGAATGGTAAAAAATAAAGCAGACATTGAATATCCCTTTGAGCATGCTGAGGTTATTAATTACACTTCGGACAGTGTTTCAATACACCAAGTCACTAAAAATATAATTGATGTAGTTCTGTCCTTGATCTGTTGTCTATTAATGTTCTATATTATGTCATGTTTCATGTTTTGTGTGGATCTCAGGAAGAGTAGCTGCTGCTTTCACAACAGCTAATGGAGATCCTAATAAAATACCAATACCATTCTACCTAACACAGTTGCCGGAGAGGAAAGAAACCACTCAGGGATTTCACCAAGAGGCCAATGGTGACTTTAAAACAGTTACAGAGTTGAATGGCTGTGATAGGAGAAATCTGAAGATGGATCAACAACATTGTAGTTACTCCACAATACTAAACTAATCGACAGAGTAAAAAGAAGGAAGCCTATACAAAACAAATATATTCCAAAATATGCATCTGGTTTGCAACAAGGTACTAAATTAATACTGACAAAAAAAATGGCAAAGCAATTCACTTCTTGTCCTGAAATGTGATGTGTTGTATTGTATTTGCCCTAAACATATTACTAAGTACCAGTCTCCATATTTTCAAGCATAGTGGTGGCTGCATCATGTTATGGGTATGCTTGTAATCATTAAGAACTGGGGAGTTTTTCAGGATAAAAAAAATAAACGGAATGGAGCTAAGCACAGGCATAAACCTAGAGGAAAACCTGGTTCAATCCACTTTCCTGTAAGGCATCTAGGTGTATCAGGAAAGGATGAGTCAGGCACAGAACACAGAAATGAGTAATTCACGTAACTTGACTCAAAACAACAAATGTTCCAAGAAGGAAAATAATCAAGCTCACAAATACAGACCAACTTACAACAAACAAACACGCACAAAACCATGGGGGAACCAGAGGGTTAAATAAGGAACATATAATTATGGGAATGGAAACCAGGTATGTACAATGAAGACAAAACAAAGGGAAAATGAAAAGTGGATCGGTGGCGGCTAGAAAACCGGTGACGTCGACCGCCGAACGCCGCCCGAACAAGGAGAGGGACCAACTTCGGCAGAAGTCGTGACATTTCCACTAGACACCAGGAGATGAATTCACCCTTCAGCAGGACAATAACCTAAAACACAAGGCCAAATCTACACGGGAGTTGCTTACCGAGAAGACATTGAATGATCCTGAGTAGCAGAGTTACAGTTTTGACTTAAATCTACTTATGGCAAGACCTGAAAATGGTTGTCTAGCAATGATCAAAAAGCCTCTTTGACAGAGCTTGAATAATTTTGAAAAGAATAATGGGCAAATGTTGCACAATAAAGGTGTGGAAAGCCCTTAAGAGACTTAACTGCAAAGACTCACAGCTGTAATCGTTGCCAAAGATGCATCCACTAAACATTGACTGAGGGGTGTGAAAACTGGGTCATTATGGGGTATTGTGTGTAAATGGTTGAGAAGAAAAAAAGTCAGCCTGTAACATATCAAAATGTGGAATAAGTCAAGGGGTATGAATACTTTCTGAAGGCGGTGTATGTCCAATATGGAAAAATCAATTGATGGGCCACTATAAGTGCTGCAAAATGAGCAGCAACACTTCTCTGGGTGTAAAGTGGGTTCGGCACAAAAGCTCTAACAGGTTAACTGATATTTCCTAACATGACTTTGTTGGGTAAAGACTCAAAACTCACTGACTCAACTGCACCCAACTCCTTTCCCACCCCACCCTAAAACCACAAATGAATCCGCTAAAAGGCAAGGATCCACGTTCTCCCAAAATGTACTACCAATTCAATCTTCTGGGATCTTCTTTCCATCTGTGCGGTACAATTAATGACCATAGCAATAAATGCCAAGCAGCCAACCTTACTAAAGCACAAACTGTTTGGGTCACTCTGTATTGGCCTACTACTCACAGGGATCCTCTCAGGCTCCCTCACCCTTTGCCCACCATCCTACATCTACTTTCCTCACTGCCTCAGCATATGACACATTCTGCACTGCTTTGAAACTTAAATATGTCTCACTCGCACAGGACATTTCTGATCCCTAGCAACATGGCCATCCCCACAATTTTTCTTTTTTTTTGTTGTTGAATTTTACCCCTTTTTTTCTACCCAATTGTTGTAGTAGCTACTGTCTTGTCTCATTGCTACAACTCCCGTACACCGTGCACCTGGCAACCTTGGCTAGCGCGTACTGCGCCCGACCCACCACAGAAGTCGCTGGTGCGCGATGAGACAAGGAGATCCCTACCGACCAATCCCTCCCTAACCCGGACGACGCTAGGCCAATTGTGCGTCGCCCCACGGACCTCCCGGTCGCGGCCGGTTACGACAGAGCCGGGGCGCGAACCCAGGGACTCTGATGGCACAGCTGGCGCTGCAGTACAGCGCCCTTAACCACTGCGCCACCCGGGAGGCCTCATCCCCACAATTGAAACACCCCACTTTTTACCCTGAAACTACACAGTCTTTTGTCCTATGGCCCCCGGCACATATCTCACACATTGGAATCTCCCTCCTACATACTGCTACAACATTACCATAAACCTGGCACCTGAAACAACATAGTGGATTTGGAACAAAAGCTCTCGCGGGATAACTTATATAGCGCAGCATGACTTTATCCAACACTCGGCATCAGAAGTCAGGACTGACAGGGTTTCCTCAGTCGCACCAAACGGCGTGCATCACAACACTAGGGATCCCCAACTTCAATTGATCCACCTTAACACTCAAACCCCATCCCAGTCATCACTTCTTTCAATGGCGCTGGAGAGCAAAGCAGGACACCACTTTCGTCCCTCTGAGCAGCAGACAGACAAAAAATCAACACATGTCCACCTCTGGATACTTTGACCTAATTGACAAAAGCCAACTCCTTCTTCATGACTTTTTAAGGCATGGATCCACTTTCTCCACTAATCGTACTCCCACCTGTGCTAGAGTCAACTTGGGAATTTGCTCGGAAGCCTTCACCTCACCTGATGACCTGTTCTTGACCCAAAGGAGAGAGTACTCTGTATTTTTCAGTCGGTTTCTGGTTTGTACTTTGCGCCCTTCTTTCTGTCTCGATTAATCTCCGCCATCCACCCTCTTCCTCGCCCGGTCCTCCGACATGTCTCCATCTCCTTGTGAGACTTCAGGAAACTCACTATCAAGCTTCCTGCTGCTGTCATGCTCCCTTAAGAAACCCGCCCACGTTCGCATACGCTGAGCTATTGCACTATCCAGGGGGTTATTTCAACAGTCTAAAGAGGTTTCCTCTCCGCATATCCTTGTCTGGACTGATAAAGTAGGCCTCAACTAAATCTAGGGTGAACTAAACCTATACTAAACATCAGATCATTGCAGCAGAAATAGTAACGATGAGGAAATGGCAGGCTGGTGAGCTTGAATTGCGCTCAATGCATGAGTGCGACCTTAGCGATTGCATGACCTCGTCAAGAGGTTAAGACCTCTCTTGGTGTAATGGTAAAGATGTCGAAAGAATCCATGTTAGGTATTTGCTTTAATATGAAATTCTGCAAAGGCTGAAGTAGGTCTTGTGTGTGCACTGTAGATACTCACTGAATCTCCCTCCACCTTTACCTATCAGGATTCGGCTTGTAATGGACGTTTTATAATATTGTGTTGTTTGATGACACAAACAAGGATCAACACAGTACAAGCAGAAAAATGTAAATACTCAAAATAAACAACACATCATTTTGTCTATACTTGCATAGCTATATACTGTAGATTGAACTGGTTTTATGCAATTGTATGGCTCGTCAAGTGCTTAGTGATAGATCTTTAAACTTTGTGCACCTCCTTGAATCATCGCATACAATAACGATCATAGATTCTCAACTGAGCCTGACTGATGTTTTTCCCATTTTATTTTGTTTATCCTGATTTCACCTTAGAATAAACCTGAACTTCAGTATCCCATCATATACACATGAGATATTAATCATTGAAACAGTGTGCAATCTACTCTGCAAATCCTCCATTGCAAGAAGCAGGTCATAGCATATCTCTAGTCCTGACAAAGAGGACATGTGAGATTGGGAGATGTGGAGCGAAGGGTGCCCCCAATGGCACCCTTTCCTCCCCCCATAGGGCCCTGGTCAAAAGTAGTGCACTATATAGGGAATAGGATGGTATTTAGGACACAGCGCAGGCCAATCTTCTATTTCAGTCCTTCTCTTTCAGGTTGCATTTAGAAGTAGAGGGAATAGCTTCACTGATTTCATCCTGCACTGTGTTATCATTGGGACATGACTGAGTGACTGCAGCTGTTTGTTGTTGATGCTGTGCCAGTGCCAGATCCTCTGTTAGGTGAGATGCCTAATGTTGTCTTCATAACGACTTGGGTCACTTCTCAGCATTCCATCACAAGAAAGCATCATTTGTTTTCTCTAAAACCTGCAACGTATTAGATTAATAAATATTATTTATCTCAATCTGTAGTATTAATATTTGTATCTGTGTGTGTGTGTGTGTGTGTGTGAGTGTTCCTCACCTGAGTGCTGTGGAGTATGACCCCAGGAGTGATTGGAAGCCCATTATGTTTGAGTCTCTCATACCCTGACCTCTCCACAACCAGTAATTTCAAAGACGACTCGCACTTCTTTATCAGCATCACGACGTCCTCAAAGTACTCATTCTCTACATTCTGGCCATTTACCTCCACAACGACATCCCCTTCCCACAGCCCAGCCCTATGTCCTGAGCCCTTTACCATCACCTGCAGGACAAAAGAAAACTGTAGCCATAACCGTGCCACTCATTTCTCATACAAACCATCTTAACACCTGCCTTCCTCATTATAGCAATGCATGTGGAAAACAACACAGCAGATCAACATTGGGAACTTTTGATTGATGATAGCTGTTACTCATTAGCACAACTTTGATTGGGGATGTTTCAAATTGCCTATTTATGTCAGGAAACAATAATAGAGATTACAACAAATAAATGAGCGAGAGATCGATGATAAGGGTGTTATGTTGTTGATGTTCAAAGGAATACCTGGCCTATGAAAGTTCCTGGCTCATGTTGAACACAGCCCAGATTAAACCCAAAGCCTGATTCTTCTCTCTCGAGGACACAGAGTCTTGGACAAGGAAGTGAGCCATGCTCGTTTTTACTCAGCCCATCCTGAATCTCAGTGCAAGGGGACTGTGTCTTCCTCATCCCTTCCCCTTCTGGCAGACTGTCCTCATGGAATAGCAGGGGAGATAGACCCAACTGCGGTAGGGAACAGAATAGACTGTTTTTGACTGGGAAGGTATTTTTAGTTGACATAATTCTTAGACAATCTTGTATTTGGTGTCAGCATTGATCTAAGCAACATCTTAACATAGTCATCATCTTACTGTAATTTCCTCGTGAGGTTCAATAAAAAACAAAATTCAGGAAAACTCAGAGGATCCTACTGACTACAGTATCAATATTCTAACACCAGAACTCGCATGACTCCTAATTTCCAAACTGCACATGACCTCCGTCCACTTACACACCTGCGTGTAAAAGTCTCTTCCGTGTATGGGCATGGTGGTGAGGCTAACCCGGTTGCCACTCTTCCTCACTGTCCTGACAATATCCTCATGCTCCATGGACTCCGAAGACTGCCCATTGACCGCCAGCAGCAAGTCTCCATCCTGCATGCCAGCCTCTTCTGCTGGACTCCCCACATCCACCTCACGGAGTAAGTGAGCTGGAATCGACAACAAGCAATTCAGCTCAGCCAGCAGGTATAACGTCCATAACTTGTTATAAGTCCTTCTAATGTCCTATTACAAGGTTTGTAATGTCCACAGTATGTGTTCTATGCAGCATGTTTTCTACGGACTTAAAATTACTGTCATTTAGTTAGGATCATTAAGAGATGACAATAGGATATTAGAAGGTGGTCATAGTAGGTGCTTGTAACATGGTCGTGCATACTTACAACAAATGGAAGTTTCTAGCAAAAAAAGGTGTATTGTTAGATGATGTGTGTGTGTGTGTGTGTGTGTGCTGTATGTGTGCATCATTCTCACCAATAGGCCCCCCTGATGTCAACCTCTCTTGTCGTAATAAGAAGCCATATCCATCTGACCCCTGGACCAGATGCATCGTTGTGGGTCTGTGTGGCAGGTTGTGAGAGCCGGCCATGATCGGCAAGATGGGAAGTTTCCGTCGGACGTAGCTCGCTTCACTTTCTCTGTCGATGACGAGGACGGTCACATGGACGCTACATTTCTTCACCTGAGCAGTACACAGAGATAAACTTGAGGGAGAAGTGAGGAGCATGCTAGCACGTGCACACACACACTCACAGACATACTAAGACACACACACACATCTGCCATGTGGGTTTGTTTACCAAGAGCAGTTCCGAGAAGGAGGGTCTGTATGCTTACCATTTTACTGATAGCTGAATGGGTGAGCGTTGATACCATGGCACCGTTGATCCACACCAGTCTATCTCCGCTACGCACCCCTGCCCTCTTTGCAGGACCCTCACTTACTGTGCTCAACATGTATTGACCCTTCTGACCTGGAGAGATAAAAAAAACAGACACAAACAAACATGTCCACAGAGATCCTCTCTTCGGTAATCAAATCTTATTTGTCACATACGCCAAATACAATAGGTGTAGACTCAACCGTGAAATGCTTACTTATGAGCTCTTTACCAACAAAGCAGAGTTAAAAAAAGTATGTAAAATAACAGTAAAATAATAATAAAGAGGCTATGTACAAGGTACCGAGTCAATGTGCAGGGGTACGAGGTAGTTGAGTTAATTATGTCCGTGTAGGTAGGGGTAAAAGTGACTGGGCAATCAGGATAGATAATAAATAAAGTAGAAGCAGGGTATGTGAAAAGTGTGTCTATGTGTGAGTGTACAGTATGTGTGTGGCGTCAATATGCATGTGTGTGTTCTGTGTGTGTTAGCGTATGTACGGTGCCTTCGGAAAGTATTCAGGCCCCTTGACATTTTCCACATTTTGTTAGGTTCCAGCCCTATTCTAAAATGGATTAAATATTTTTTTCTTCCCTCATCAATCTACACATAATACCCTATAATGACAGAGCAAAAACAGGTTTAGACATTTTTTCTAATTTAATACAAATAAAAAACAGAAATATTACCTTTACATAAGTATTAAAATACTTTACTCAGTATTTAGTTGAAGTACCTTTGGCAGCTATTACAGCCTCAAGTCTTCTTGGGTATGATGCTACATGCTTGGCACACCTGTTTATGTAAAGTTTCTCCCATTCTTCTCTGCAGATCATCTCAAACTATGTCAAGTTGGTTGGGGAGTGTTGCTGCACAGCTATTTTCAGGTCTCTCCAGAGATGTTCGATAGGGTTCAAGTCCGGGCTCTGGCTGGGCCACTCAAGGACATTCAGAGACTTGACCCGAAGCCACTCCTGCGTTGTCTTGGCTGTGTGCTTAGGGTCGTTGAATTGTTGGAAGGTGAACCTTCGCACAGTCTGAGATCCTGAGTGCTCTGGAGCAGGTTTTCATCAAGGATCTCTCTGTACTTTGCTCCGTTCATCCATGCCTCGATCCTGACTAGTTTCCCAGTCCCTGCCGCTGAAAAACATCCCCACAGGATGTTCTGCCACCACCATGCTTCACTGTAGGAATGGTCCAAGGTTTCCTCCAGACATGACGCTAGGCATTCAGGCCAAAGAGTTTAATCTATTTTCATCAGACCAGAGAATCTTGTTTCTCATGGTCTGTGAGTCTTTAGGTGCCTTTTAGTAAATTCCACGCGGGCTGTCTGAGGAGTGGCTTCCGTCTGGCCCCTCTACCATAAAGGCCTGATTGGTGGAGTGCTGCAGAGATGGTTGTCCTTCTGGAAGATTCTCCCATCTCCACAGAGGAAAAGCCGTGCTACGATCCAAAGATTCATAGAAGCCCTTCCAGACTCTCTCCATGTCAGAGTACAAAAATTGGTTAACCACCTAACTGAGGAACTACATTTAACCTTGCTTAATATCCTAGATATAGTCGCACCCCTAAAATAAATTTGCCATAAGAAACTAGCTCCCTGATATACAGAAAATACCCGAGCCCTGAAGCAAGCTTCCAGAAAATTGGAATGAAATGGTGCTCCACCGAACTTGAAGTCTTCCGACTAGCTTGGAAAGACAGTGCTGTGCGATATCGAAGAGCCCTCACTGCTGCTCGATCATCCTATTTTTCCAACTTAATTGAGGAGAATAAGAACAATCGAACATTTATTTTTGATACTGTCGCAAAGCGAACTAAAAAGCAGCATTCCCCAAGAGAGGATGGCTTTCACTTCAGCAGTGAAGAATTCATGAACTTCTTCCATGAAAAGATCATGATCATTAGAAAGCAAATTACAGACTCCTCTTTAAATCTGCATATTTCTCCAAAGCTCAGTTGTCCTCAGTCTCCACAACACTGCCAAGACCTAGGATCAAGGGAGACACTCAAGTTTTTTAATCCTATATCTCTTGAAACATTCATGAAAATAGTAATGGTCTCTAAACCTTCAAGCTGTTGCGTAGCAACTCACTGCCTTCCTGATGACAAACAATGTATACGAAACGCTTCAGTCTGGTTTTAGACCCCATCATAGCACTGAGACTGCACTCGAAAGTGGTAAATTACCTTTTAATGGCGTCAGACCAAGGCTCTGCATCTGTCCTCGTGCTCCTAGACCTTAGTGCTGCTTTTGACACCATCGATCACCACATTCTTTTGGAGAGATTGGAAACCCAAATTGGTCTACATGGACAAGTTCAGGCCTGGTTTAGATCTTATCCGTCGGAAAGATATTTGTTTGTGTCTGTGGATGTTTTTTCCTCTGACAAATCAACTGGTAAGTTTCGGTGTTCCTCAAGGTTCCGTTTTAGGACCACTATTGTTTTCACTATATATTTTACCTCTTGGGGATATCATTCGAAAACATAATGTTAACTTTCACTGCTATACGGATGATACACAGCTGTATATTTCAATGAAACATGGTGAAGCCCCAAAATTGCCCTCCCTGGAAGCCTGTGTTTCAGACATAAGGAAGTGGATGGCGGCAAATGTTCTCCTTTTAAACTCGGACAAAACATAGATGCTAGTTCTAGGTCCCAAGAAGCAAAGAGATCTTCTGTTTGATCTGACAATTAATATGATGGTTGTACAGTCATCTCAAATAAAACTGTGTAGAACCTCAGCGTTACTCTGGACCCTGATCTCTCTTTTGATTAACATATCAAGACTACTTAAAGGACAGCTTTTTTCCATCTATGTAACATTGCAAAAAATCTGAAACATTTTGTACAAAAATGATGCAGAAATGTTCATCCATGCTTTTGTCACTTCTATATTAGACTACTGCAATGCTCTACTTTCCGGCTACCCGGATAAAGCACTAAATAAACTTCAGTTAGTGCTAAACACAGCTGCTAGAATCTTGACTAGAACCAAAAAATATGATCATATTACTCCAGTGCTAGCCTCTCTACACTGGCTTCCTGTTAAGACTAGGGCTGATTTCAAGGTTTTACTGCTAACCTACAAAGCATTACATGGGCTTGCGCCTACCTATCTCTCCAATTTGGTCCTGCCTTGCATACCTACACGTAGGCTATGGTCACAAGACACAGGCCTTGTCCCTAGAATTTCTAAGCAAACACCTTTAGAGCTCCATTTTTATGAAATGGTCTGCCTACCCATGTGAGAGACGCAAACTCGGTCTCAACCTTTAAGTCTTTATTGAAGGCTCATCTCTTCAGTAGGTCCTATGATTGAGTGTAGTCTGGGCCAGGGGTGTGAAGGTGAACGGAAAGGCACTGGAGCGACGAACCGCCCTTGCTGTCTCTGCCTGGCCGGTTCCCCTCTCTCCACCGGGATTCTCTGGCTCTAACCCTATTACGTGGGCTGAGTCACTGTCTTACTGGTGCTCTTCCATGCCGTCCCTAGGGGGGGTGCGTCACTTGAGTGGGTTGAGTCACTGACGTGTCTTCCTGTCCGGGTTGGCACCCCCCCGGGTTCGTGCTGTGGGAGAGATCATTATGGGCTATACTCAGCCTTGTTTCAGGGTAGTAAGTTGGTGGTTGAAGATATCCCTCTGGTGGTGTGGGGGCTGTGCCTTGGCAAAGTGGGTGGGGTTATATCCTGCCTGGTTAGCCCTGTCCAGGGGTACCGTCGGACGGGGCCACAGTGTCTCCTGACCCCTCCTGTCTCAGCCTCCAGTATTTATGCTGCAATAGTTTGTGTCGGCAGGCTAGGGTCAGTCTGTTATATTTGGAATATTTCTCCTATCTTATCCGATGTAAATTTAAGCATGCTCCCTCTAATTCTCTCCCTCTGTACACTCCTTGCAGTGAGGATTTAACCCAGGAAGGAGATGTGGAGCGATGGAATTTTCACTTCTCTGCTTTCACAAAAAGCTGGTTCTCCAGGAGGCGTTGGAGAACCTGTCAGATGTGGAGCACGTGTCCTTGGCCGGAGCGGGGAAGACGAGGAAGTCGTCGAGGTAGACGAAGACAAACCGGTTCAACGTGTTGCGAAGAACATCATTAACCAGAGCCTGGAACACAGCTGGGGTGTTGGTAAGGCCAAAATGCATGTCCAGATACTCATAGTGACCACTGGTTGTGTTGAAGGCAGTCTTCCACTCATCCCCTTCCCGTATCCACACCAGGTGGTAGATGTTCCATAGGTCCAGCTTGGAGAACATGGCCCCCTGGAGACGCATTGAAAGCTGAGGAGATGAGTGGTAGCAGGTAGCGGTTCTTCACCGTGATGTTGTTGAGGCCCCGGTAGTCGATGCACGTGCGCAGGGTTTGTCCTTCTTCTCCACAAAGAAGAACCCTGTGACGGCAGGGGAGGGAAAAGGACAGATGAACCCTGCAGCTAGGGAATCCTCAATGTATGTCTCTATAGCCTTGGTCTCCGTCCCAGGCGCGGAGTGGTGCCTGGGAGAAGGTCAATCCTGCATTTATAGGGTCGGTGCAGCGGAAGAAAAATGGCCGGGCCTTACTGAACACCTCCCTGAGGTCCAGGTACTCCGCGGGAATGGCGGAGAGGTAAGGAACAACTTCCGAGCCCCTAGGAAGACGTCCCGGGGCAGACTGCGCTTCAGGCATTGAGCATGGCAGAACGGGTTCCAGCCCATGATGTCACCAGCAGTCCAGTCTATGATGGGATTGTGTCACTGGAGCCAAGAGAATCCCAACACCACAGGAACCTGAGGAGACTTAATGAGCAGGAATTGGATCGTCTCGCTGTGGTTCCCTGACACACATAGGTTGATGGGGGTGGCATTGTGGGTAACCTGACCTATAGAGTGCCCGTCCACTGCTCTAACTTCCATGGGAATGGAGAGGGGCTGAGTGGGGATTTCCAGCTCCGATTCCAAGGTAGCGTCCATAAAGCACTCATCGGTCCTTGATGAGCACCCGGAGAGATTTCGATTTCGATCCCCCACAGTAAAATGTCATGAAAATGTGATGCGAGTACGAGGAGAGGAAAAGTTATCCGTATGGCCCACCAGAGTACTCGCTCCTACCGGTGAGCTTGGTCTTTTAGTGGACAGGTGGAGACAAAATTACCAGTAGTCCCACAATACAGGCAACTCTTAGTGTGAAGCCTTTTTGCCGTTCGGCTGGAGACAGCCTAGCTCTGCCTAGTTGCATTGGCTCGGAAAGAGGTGAATCGGCAGACTTCGGAGACTCTCGGGGGAACTCGGGTAACCTTAGCTTCTCTCGGTAACAGAGCCATCGGGAACTTCCGGGATGCCTCGGAGGTGAGGTGGAATCGAATCTCCTCTCCTTCCTTCATTCCCATAGTCACCATCAATCCGAATGGTCAAGGCCATGAGCGAGTCAAGCTCCGTCGGTAGTTCCCAGGCTGCAAGCTCGTCCTTTACTTCCTCCAAAACTGTGCAGGAACATGTCGAACAATGCTTCCGGGTTTCAGGCACTCTCAGCTGCCAACGTGCAGAAATCCACCGCGTAGTCTGCTACCACACTGCGGAAGTCCGAAGCTAGAGTAACTTCTGGGCAGCCTCTCTCCCGGACAATGGAGCATCGAAAACTTTCTTTACCTCCGCCACGAACTCCTCCAGACTGTTGTTCCCATACTACCATTGCCCAGGCGAGAGCCCTCGCAGACATTAGCGTGACGAGGTACGCTATCTTAGAGGGGTCCGAGGGGAAGGAGGAGGGTTGCAGCTCGATGATGAGGGAACACTGAGCAAGAAATGCCTGACAAGTGCTCGACTCTCAATCATTCCGGGGGAGTTAAGCAGATTTCCCAGTAAACTGGGGTGGCCGGGGAGGCATTGCTGCTAACAGCCAGGTTACTGAAGTGCTGGGAGGTTACAGTCGTGGTAGGCTGCCTAACAAACAACCCCACAGAATTGCTCCAGCAATGCGTTCAACACTTGGTCATGGCGTTCGGCCAAGGTCTGAAACCCTTCCATAAGACCACAAAGCAACTCCTCGTGCCTTCCAATGGTGGCTCCTTGGGAGGAGATGGTGTTGCTGAACTGGTCCGAGTCTGCTGGGTCAGTCATGGCCAGTTCTTGCTATCACGTTTTATGGAAGACCCAGATGCAGACAGTGTCGAAGTAACATTATTTATTACTAGATCAGGGGGCAGGAAAAATGACAGGTCAAAGGCAGGCAAAGGTCGGTAATCCAAAAAGGTACAGAACGGCAAGCAGTCTCAGGGTTAGGGCAGGCAGAGGTCAATAATCCAGTGTGATGTGACAAGGTACAGAACGGCAGGCAGGCTTAGGATCAGGGCAGGCAGAATGGTCAAAACTGGGAAAACTAGAAAACAGGAACTAGAAACAGACAGGAGCAAGGGGGAAAACACTGATAGGCTTGACGAACAGGCAACAGAAAAACAGAGAACACAGGTATAGGGATAATGGGGGGATGGGAGACACCTGGAGGGAGGTGGAGACAAGCACAAAGACAGGTGAAATAGATCAGGGTGTGGCAGCCTCAGAGCTCTACGGACAATTCCGACCTCATGGTTTCGTTTTTGCTGTGGGACCTTATATAGACAGGTGTGTGCCTTTCCAAACGATGTCCAATCAATAGAATTTACCACAGGTGGACTCCAATCTAGTTGTAGAATAGGAGAACCCTTTTTGGTTCCAGGTAGAAAGAACCCTTTTGGTTCCAGGTATAACCCTTTACACAGAGGGTTTTACATGGAACCCAAAATAGTTCTACCTGGAACAGAAAAGGGTTCTACCTGGAACCAAAAAGGGTTCTCCTATGGGGATAGCCAAAGAACCCTTTTGGAACCCTATTTTCTAAGAGCGAAGTCAAGATGCTCTCAATGGTGCAGCTCAGGGCCCATGCCAAATATTTTCAGTCTCATAATCATACTATGCAGGCCTTAACATTTACGTTAACTCTGCACAAGATTTTGATATTGAAAAGATAAGAAAGATGCCAGAGTTTGATTGAGTGGCAAACATCTCTTGACCGTCTCTCGACTAACCCTAAATCAACCTAGGTTGATAACCTGAGTTCAATTCCACAGTCCGCCGTTTCTCAAATTTGACTCGACCCTTATCTGCCTTCCCGTCTCCCCCGCTCTCCTTCCTACTGTTTAGCAAATCATCTGCCAAAAAAGATTACGGAATGAATAACTCATAGCTACCTTCAATGGGGATGATGCTGATTCCCAGACCTAAGACAGGGTCTCTGGTGATGTGACACAGCCTGGGCCGGGAACATGTCTCCCCTCGGTAAGCCCTGGTCAGAGCCTGGATGTCCAGTCCCTGGGCCAGCGCCTCCTTATACTCCTCCCCCTTCAGAACCAGCAGGAACAGATGCAGCCCACATGCCTGGATTCTCTGCACCACCTGTCAATCAGAGCAGAACATGCTGCAGCTACGAAACAAAGACTCTGTTTAGACCAAGTAGGTAAGCCTTGTCCCAGCCAGAATGGTGTGTGACAGCTTTATGTGCAGAGGACACTGTCGGATGTAGCGTGTGGCAGCTTTATGTGCAGAGGACACTGTCGGATGTAACGTGTGGCAGCTTTATGTGCAGAGGACACTGTCGGATGTAACGTGTGGCAGCTTTATGTGCAGAGGACACTGTCGGATGTAACGTGTGGCAGCTTTATGTGCAGAGGACACTGTCGGATGTAGCGTGTGGCAGCTTTATGTGCAGAGGACACTGTCGAATGTAGCGTGTGGCAGCTTTATGTAGCGTGTGGCAGCTTTATGTGCAGAGGACACTGTCGGATGTAGCGTGTGGCAGCTTTATGTGCAGAGGACACTGTCGGATGTAGCGTGTGGCAGCTTTATGTGCAGAGGACACTGTCGGATGTAACGTGTGGCAGCTTTATGTGCAGAGGACACTGTCGGATGTAACGTGTGGCAGCTTTATGTGCAGAGGACACTGTCGGATGTAGCGTGTGGCAGCTTTATGTGCAGAGGACACTGTCGAATGTAGCGTGTGGCAGCTTTATGTAGCATGTGGCAGCTTTATGTGCAGAGGACACTGTCGGATGTAGCGTGTGGCAGCTTTATGTAGCGTGTGGCAGCTTTGTGTAGCGTGTGGCAGCTTTATTTGCAGAGGACACTGTCAGATGTAGCGTGTGGCAGCTTTATGTAGCGTGTGGCAGCTTTGTGTAGCGTGTGGCAGCTTTATGTAGCGTGTGGCAGCTTTATGTAGCGTGTGGCAGCTTTATTTGCAGAGGACACTGTCGGATGTAGCGTGTGGCAGCTTTATGTAGTGTGTGGCAGCTTTGTGTAGCGTGTGGCAGCTTTATGTAGCGTGTGGCAGCTTTATTTGCAGAGGACACTGTCGGATGTAACGTGTGGCAACTTTATGTGCAGAGGACACTGTCGGATGTAGCGTGTGGCAGCTTTATGTGCAGAGGACACTGTCGGATGTAGCGTGTGGCAGCTTTATGTAGCGTGTGGCAGCTTTATGTAGCGTGTGGCAGCTTTGTGTAGCGTGTGGCAGCTTTATGTGCAGAGGACACTGTCGGATGTAGCGTGTGGCAGCTTTATGTGCAGAGGACACTGTCGGATGTAACGTGTGGCAACTTTATGTGCAGAGGACACTGTCGGATGTAGCGTGTGGCAGCTTTATGTGCAGAGGACACTGTCGAATGTAGCGAGTGGCAGCTTTATGTAGCATGTGGCAGCTTTATGTGCAGAGGACACTGTCGGATGTAGCGTGTGGCAGCTTTATGTAGCGTGTGGCAGCTTTGTGTAGCGTGTGGCAGCTTTATGTAGCGTGTGGCAGCTTTATTTGCAGAGGACACTGTCGGATGTAGCGTGTGGCAGCTTTATGTAGCGTGTGGCAGCTTTATGTAGCGTGTGGCAGCTTTGTGTAGCGTGTGGCAGCTTTATGTGCAGAGGACACTGTCGGATGTAGCGTGTGGCAGCTTTATGTGCAGAGGACACTGTCGGATGTAACGTGTGGCAGCTTTATGTGCAGAGGACACTGTCGGATGTAACGTGTGGCAGCTTTATGTGCAGAGGACACTGTCGGATGTAGCGTGTGGCAGCTTTATGTGCAGAGGACACTGTCGAATGTAGCGAGTGGCAGCTTTATGTAGCATGTGGCAGCTTTATGTGCAGAGGACACTGTCGGATGTAGCCTGTGGCAGCTTTATGTAGCGTGTAGCAGCTTTGTGTAGCGTGTGGCAGCTTTGTGTAGTGTGTGGCAGCTTTATGTAGCGTGTGGCAGCTTTATTTGCAGAGGACACTGTCAGATGTAGCGTGTGGCAGCTTTATGTAGCGTGTGGCAGCTTTGTGTAGCGTGTGGCAGCTTTATGTAGCGTGTGGCAGCTTTATTTGCAGAGGACACTGTCGGATGTAGCGTGTGGCAGCTTTATGTAGCGTGTGGCAGCTTTATGTAGCGTGTGGCAGCTTTGTGTAGCGTGTGGCAGCTTTATGTAGCGTGTGGCAGCTTTGTGTAGCGTGTGGCAGCTTTATGTAGCGTGTGGTAGCTTTATTTACAGAGGACACTGTCGGATGTAGCGTGTGGCAGCTTTATGTAGCGTGTGGCAGCTTTATGTAGCGTGTGGCAGCTTTGTGTAGCATGTGGCAGCTTTGTGTAGCGTGTGGCAGCTTTATGTAGCGTGTGGCAGCTTTATGTAGCATGTGGCAGCTTTGTGTAGCGTGTGGCAGCTTTATGTAGCGTGTGGCAGCTTTATGTAGCTTGTGGCAGCTTTGTGTAGCGTGTGGCAGCTTTATGTAGCGTGTGGCAGCTTTGTGTAGCGTGTGGCAGCTTTATGTGCAGAGGACACTGTCGGATGTAGCGTGTGGCAGCTTTATGTGCAGAGGACACTGTCGGATGTAACGTGTGGCAACTTTATGTGCAGAGGACACTGTCGGATGTAGCGTGTGGCAGCTTTATGTGCAGAGGACACTGTCGAATGTAGCGAGTGGCAGCTTTATGTAGCATGTGGCAGCTTTATGTGCAGAGGACACTGTCGGATGTAGCGTGTGGCAGCTTTATGTAGCGTGTGGCAGCTTTGTGTAGCATGTGGCAGCTTTGTGTAGCGTGTGGCAGCTTTATGTAGCGTGTGGCAGCTTTATGTAGCATGTGGCAGCTTTGTGTAGCGTGTGGCAGCTTTATGTAGCGTGTGGCAGCTTTATGTAGCTTGTGGCAGCTTTGTGTAGCGTGTGGCAGCTTTATGTAGCGTGTGGCAGCTTTGTGTAGCGTGTGGCAGCTTTATGTGCAGAGGACACTGTCGGATGTAGCGTGTGGCAGCTTTATGTGCAGAGGACACTGTCGGATGTAACGTGTGGCAACTTTATGTGCAGAGGACACTGTCGGATGTAGCGTGTGGCAGCTTTATGTGCAGAGGACACTGTCGAATGTAGCGAGTGGCAGCTTTATGTAGCATGTGGCAGCTTTATGTGCAGAGGACACTGTCGGATGTAGCGTGTGGCAGCTTTATGTAGCGTGTGGCAGCTTTGTGTAGCGTGTGGCAGCTTTATGTAGCGTGTGGCAGCTTTATTTGCAGAGGACACTGTCGGATGTAGCGTGTGGCAGCTTTATGTAGCGTGTGGCAGCTTTATGTAGCGTGTGGCAGCTTTGTGTAGCGTGTGGCAGCTTTATGTGCAGAGGACACTGTCGGATGTAGCGTGTGGCAGCTTTATGTGCAGAGGACACTGTCGGATGTAACGTGTGGCAGCTTTATGTGCAGAGGACACTGTCGGATGTAACGTGTGGCAGCTTTATGTGCAGAGGACACTGTCGGATGTAGCGTGTGGCAGCTTTATGTGCAGAGGACACTGTCGAATGTAGCGAGTGGCAGCTTTATGTAGCATGTGGCAGCTTTATGTGCAGAGGACACTGTCGGATGTAGCCTGTGGCAGCTTTATGTAGCGTGTAGCAGCTTTGTGTAGCGTGTGGCAGCTTTGTGTAGTGTGTGGCAGCTTTATGTAGCGTGTGGCAGCTTTATTTGCAGAGGACACTGTCAGATGTAGCGTGTGGCAGCTTTATGTAGCGTGTGGCAGCTTTGTGTAGCGTGTGGCAGCTTTATGTAGCGTGTGGCAGCTTTATTTGCAGAGGACACTGTCGGATGTAGCGTGTGGCAGCTTTATGTAGCGTGTGGCAGCTTTATGTAGCGTGTGGCAGCTTTGTGTAGCGTGTGGCAGCTTTATGTAGCGTGTGGCAGCTTTGTGTAGCGTGTGGCAGCTTTATGTAGCGTGTGGTAGCTTTATTTACAGAGGACACTGTCGGATGTAGCGTGTGGCAGCTTTATGTAGCGTGTGGCAGCTTTATGTAGCGTGTGGCAGCTTTGTGTAGCATGTGGCAGCTTTGTGTAGCGTGTGGCAGCTTTATGTAGCGTGTGGCAGCTTTATGTAGCATGTGGCAGCTTTGTGTAGCGTGTGGCAGCTTTATGTAGCGTGTGGCAGCTTTATGTAGCTTGTGGCAGCTTTGTGTAGCGTGTGGCAGCTTTATGTAGCGTGTGGCAGCTTTATGTAGCGTGTGGCAACTTTGTGTAGCGTTTGGCAGCTTTATGTAGCGTGTGGCAGCTTTATGTAGCGTGTGGCAGCTTTATTTGCAGAGGACACTGTCGGAGACATTGTAAGAGAAGAGGTTCTCTCAGATCTCTTAAAGTCTGGTTCTGACCCACATGCGATGAAGCAGACGCACATTACATACAGAACTCACATCTGTGTGCCAAAGCTTTAAGAAATGTGTGCACAGTGATTCCACTGACATAACGGTACGTCTGGTTCTCACCCTCGGGAACTCCATGTTGTCGACAAATTCCTCATTGACCTCCAGCACACGGTCCCCGTCCCTGAGCCCACTGAGCGCTGCAGGACTCCACGGATCCACCTGGCGGACAACATAGCCCCGGCAGCTCCTCTCCATTCGCAGATGGAAGCCAAAACTCTGGCCCTCTTTGCACTTTATCTGGCACAGGCGGGGTACCGGACTGGGGTCTGGCTCTGGAGGGCAAGACAAAACACTGCCATTGACATAGCATGGGCATTGTGTGTGGATACCTAAAGAAGTCAGGTTTATCTTGATTACTATGATTGATGAACTATTGTTCGTCAGACCATCTTCCATGCGTTGGGGGGAAATGATGGATGATTTTGGATGTGTTCGTTCTCAAACCTTACCCGGGTCGTCTGAGATGATCAAGGCTGGATTGTCGATCCCCTCTTTCGGATTGAAGGTGAATCTTTTGAGTAAGGAAAATAAAAAAGTCAATGTTTAAACATGAATTGGCTTTAAGGATGTGTGTTAAGGACATATTCGATAATGTCTTATTTTGTATTATGACAATTGTCTCTAGTCCAATTAGTAGCCATCAAAACAAAAACTAAAAAAACTTACCTTGGAAATTCCATTGCATCCTCAAGACCTAGACTGACAGAAAAAAGAAAAATCCCTCAAGTTTGTTTTCTCTGCAGTAATGATTCCAGGAATGACCTTCTCCCTGTGGCTGTGTGTCCTTGGTCCAAACATCCAGGTTACTCATCTCCAAATGAAATCCGGTGCCTTCAGAAAGTAATTAGGCTGTAACACAACAAAATGTGGAATAAGTCAAGGGGTGTGAATACTTTCTGTGTGTTCCCCATGCCCTGTCCGGACACAATCAAAGGTGATCATTAGCTCAAATATTTAACGTCTCTCCAGCATCCAGCCCTTCCATTTTTCTATGTTTAGCTGTACAGTAAATGTCCTTACGGTTTACTTTGATGAATTAATCGTAGTGAGAGAAAAAAACTTGCGACCCATGTCACAGCATAGCATTTGATAGGCACAGTCAAGTCATTCATGACTTATTACTGTAATGTCATTCTAAGGTTTGGCTTAGTCTTTCCTCATGAATATCCTAACCTGGCCTAATGACTAACATTAGGATGAGGAGGATACTCACACTCACACGCCCCAGCATGCCAGTCCTTATACAAGCATTTCCATTTCTTATTTGCATACAGAATTCATCCCTTCCCTTCCTGCTCGATTGTTACACACACACACACACCCACATTCAACCTCTTGGCAAGGAGAGGTCTGTGCAGGCTGTCAGGTTGTTAGTGGTGATATCTGCAGTGTCATGTTCCCAGCTATCTGCTGACTGTCATTATTCTAGCTGTGGAGGGACCGGACAGCTTTTATTACAGGGCTTTTATTAAAGGAAGGCTGCCTTTTTTCTATTATAGGTAGACCTAGAAAGGACTGGCGATGTTGTATGTTGACTATCAACATGTTTATTTTGGGTTCAGCAGTCAATGTAGGCTAGCATATTCATGTATGCTGAGGGGGTAGCAGTTAACAATTCATTATTCATCCCCAAAAAAACACAAAAATGTACAGTACTGTCTTCATTTTCATTTTAGAATCAAACAAGTTACTTCGTAGCACTGTCACACAAGACAGAAGGCTACCTTTAATCACCAATGATTAAACACACTTTAGAACACACTCACAAGGCTATTGTAATGCAAAATGCTATTTGAATATACAAATCTCATATTGTGCACTCGTTCGAGTTCTGAAGCAAGACCATGCCTTGTGAAACGTAGAAGCATGTCTGTGTCTTGACATAGACAACAATGGAGACTGGTCTTGGGAAAGGCCTTGCGCCAAAACGTATACATTGAACATTATATCCTCTTGTCCTTGTTGTGTGTAGATGTAGAAAAACAGACTCTTACCCGCGGTGCACCTCGTGGCTGCTGTCTGTCCTTGTGTCTGGACGTCCTCCTGGCTGCCTGAGGTTGTGTGGAGGTGCAAGGTACACAGCAGATTGTGACGTTAAGATTCCTCTGTATGTCAGCATTTGAGACGGTAACTCTTTCTTCCTCCACCACAACACTAGGCCTCCTAGGGCTTAATGTTTAGCTAACCTGTGACCAGACCTGGTAACCCATCACAACACTGAACACTCCCCAGGTTTCTTAGATAAGTGCTGTCATAAAATGGTTTACGAGCTTAAACAACTTTAAGCTGATACCAACAATTTGACAATATTGACTACACTGTTAAGGCCACTGGGGGTCATGGGTGCTACACTGCAGGTGAAAGAATGGTTCAAAACGTTGGTGGTTGATTAGTGGCACAATGAGACGAAAACAGCAATGAGCCTATCTGGAAATTCTATGAGGATCTAGGTTAGCCCTCTGGTTTCAATGTGTTGGTGCGGGTACCTTGAGTAGATCATTGTCCATTCTAAACCTGATGTAATTCATTTCAAAATAGACATACTGTAATGACATTGATTTGGACTTTGAAGTTCATGGGTGATCTTCAATTCATTGAATCAAAGTGCACATTACTTCTCTATATTGTGGCAAGAGCAAAAAAGTAATCCTATTGGTCAATAAACTATGATTATTTTTGTTTTGTAAGCAAAGGAGGTTTGATGATGCAGCACAGCACAGCCTGCACTGAATACATTACATGCAACACTTAATGTATTTTCAAGTATCAATCCATGTTGCTCCATTTTATCAAGTGATTGTTCCTAATTAAAACAGCGAAACGCTCATTAATGAGCACAAACACAACACATTTCAACACGTTGTAACCTACTTGAATATCTCTTAAACACCAACAGACATACTCAAGCAAAAAAACAGGGAGAAAATACAAAATACTACAAATTTGGAACACAGAGTACACAAGGAGGCCCAAAACAAATATATCTACTTGCATAATAGGGTATGCGACACCTTCCTACGTAGGCTTGAAAAGGACTCTTTCAGTTTCACACCATTATATGTTATTCAATCAATTTTGCATAGATTTGGCTGTCCCACTTCTCACATGCTAAAATTCTTCAAGGCTATGGATACGTGGGTTTATGCTATGGTTGAAAGTGGAAGACTTTGTACATACTGAATACCGCACATTGAACATAACGGCCTCTTCTATGTCGGGTCACCTGCACCACCACATCAGTCAGTCTTCAGGACACCATCACCACCACCATCACCAGGCTTACGGAGGCACCGGCCTGGCCTTCAATGGCTCAGACTGCTTGGATTATAAAGAGCAGACACTCGTGGAAACTCAACTTTAATGCCTGTGACTGCTTGGACTACAAAGACCAGGCCTCCTGGAGGTTCCAAGTCTTGTGAGGAGTACAAAGACCAGGGGACTCATGTCTTGTGATTGGTTTACTTTTTTTTCTCCCTTCTGTATTTTCCCTCCTTCCCTATTTGGTTTCCTCACTCATATTTTTTTTATTTTTAAAGAGAAAAAAGTATATGAACTTTAAAAAGTAACAGCAATTATAGTTTGGATGGACAGAAGCTCATTGATTTGAATCATTTTTATTATTTTCAAAATGAAATGCAGCCATCATGGTAATTAAATCAACACAACCCACAAATATCCCAAAACAACTTAAATCCCAAAATACTTATATCACCACTATATTTTTGCAAGTTGTAGGCAGGCGTATGCAACATGCATACAAAATAGTTCACACACACACAACGTTCTCAAAGGTACTCAGAATTGTAATCAACAGATACAGTCAAACAAAATGAAGGATCATGGCTCATGTTAAAATCCCCAAACATGGCTTTTCCATTATTTGGCACTCTCGTCAGTCCTTGTCGGGATCTTCTTCAGTAGTAATCGCAGGGTCTGCCTGACGCCGTTCTCCACCCTGCGGAAGTGCATCGTTTCCCAGAAGCTTGGCGCCTGCTGCCTGCCCCCACTCCAGGTCTCGGTGGAAGATCTGCAGCTGTTCCCAGACGAGTTCCCGCTCCCAGGATGAGGCGTTCTTACTGATGATGCTCAGGATGGGGTGCCAGTCCTCCGAGATGTCTGAGCATTCGGTGACCGAGGCCAGCACCTTCACGTGCCGCCTCGTGCCTCCCTGCTCCAGGGAGACTTCTCGCACGTACAGGGACTGCTTCCCCAAGTTGCTGAGAGGATTCAGGTACAAGCTGTGGAACACAATGGAATGAATGTATACACATAACCTAGATATAGACACATTCATGTGGTTATTGTTATTCTTAGTGTTACTTTGGATTATTACTTTTTATTTTAGCCTACTTGGTAAATATTTTCTTCTTGAACTGCACGGTTGGTTAAGGTCTTGTAAGTAAGCATTTCACGTTAAAGTCTACACTTGTTGTATTCAGCGCATGTGGCAAATAAAGTTTGATTTTATTCAAACGCCACTTCATACAGAGACGATACATAAGTGCATGATGAAAAGAAAATAGCTCAAATAAAATACTAAAGAAACCATAGTGGTCGAGTCACGTAAGTTATTTTTTTTAAATAGGGGTCTGCAGCTGTTGGCCCATGAGCAAAATCTGGCCCCCACAGAATCATTTTATGCCCCACCTAATCCCATTTACTGTAATTCCAGGACATGTTGATACGGTGATGATTAGCTTACTGCACAGTGTGGATGCTCAGGTGCTCACTGCAGGCGTACACCAGGGTCAGAGCAGCGATGTCCCCGATGTTGTTGTAGGCCACGTTGAGCTCCTGCAGGCCAGTGTGCTTGTTGAGCCTCTCGGCAAGCTCGCGGGCCCCTGTATCGCCCATGCCCATGTGCATCAGGGACAGCTGTCTGAGAGACTGGTTCCCTGGCAGGGTGTCCAGCAGACAGCGAGCCCTGGACTTCAACAGGGGGTTATAACACAGGCTACAGAGGGACAGTCACAGGGCACTGTATCAGCATTCAGACTGGACAAGTGAAGACTGGTTGAAACAGCATATCTGTTAGTTAGACATTAGACCAACACTCGTTTGGACAAGTTGTCTATCTTCATACATTAAACCTTATTTGAAGTGTAATGTGTGCAAGTTCTTACATTAGAGAAATTGCCCCTTTCTGACCAAAGCAAATGAATAAATAAGGCAATATTTATTTAAAGCTTTAATTATACTGAAGTTGTAAATTCCATTGATGAGTCAATATTATTATTACCATTGTCTACCTTTTGAGCCATAGAAAAGGCAATAAGGCCATAAACCTGGTAAAGAGTCAGCGTCTTACTGTAGAGAACTAATAGTACTGCTGGGGTTAAGTAGTATATCTTTCAGGAGAATGCAGGACTCAGGACCCAGGCTATTAAACTGGAGACAACAGAGAGAAAAAAAGCATACACAGCTATCACAAACACATGCCCACACACATGCCCACACCTGCAAACCACGAACCTCCAGGTACTGTCAATAGAACAATAAAATATAATAAAAAAACACAGATTACACTCCTTTTAAACTTGTGAACTCCAGATTAAAAGCTTGAACACAGATTAAACTCCATGTTGCAGGTCTTGATGAAGTAACACCATGCTTTTTTTTTTTACAACCACAACCAAAGAGCAGGCCAGGCTCAATAACCTGATAACACTAAAATAGAAAGCTCACACCCTGATCTGTTTCACCTGTCTTTGTGCTTGTCTCCACCCCCCTCCAGGTGTTTCCCATCTTCCCCATTATCCCCAGTGTATTTATACCTGTGTTCTCTGTTTGTCTGTTGCCAGTTTGTTTTGTTTCGTGAAACCTACCAGCAGCTGTTCCCCTGCGTCTGTCTGTTCTTGCGCCTGTTTTCTAGTCCTTCCTGGTTTTGACCTTTCTGCCTGCCCTGAGCCCGCCTGCAGTTCTAAACCTTGTCCCATCTCACTGGATTGTTGACCCCTGCCTGCCCTGACCCTGAGACTGCCTGCTGTTCTGGACCTTTTGCATCCTGTCTGGATTACTGACCTCTGCCTGACTTTGACCTGTCGTTTGCCTGCACCTGTACTAGAAAATCGACACCGTCTGCATCTGGGTCATACCTGAAACCTGATAGATATCAAAGGTTATATTTTGGCTAGTAAAGTCTCCCATTACTTCCAATGCGCCTTCCTTTCGATGCTCAGCAATATCATCAGAATATGTTTTCGGGGAGCACGTGATGCCGCGGAGCTGAGCAGACGTTGACAAACCGAGCTCTTCAAAGTTATTCTATTTTTACCTAAATAACAACGTTGAAACAATATTCTAACATCGGCTGATAAATTGTCAAGTACTTACCTTCCCAAAGAGCCATGGACCTCCGACCGAGAGGCAAGAAGGACGACCAAAATGTTGTTGATTCCCAAAATAACGCTACAGCTAGCAAGATTAGCATTAGCCCTCATAACTCAGACGACAGTTCCAGACTGTTGCTCTCAGCAGCCTCTTGCGAGCCTGCCGACATGCTGGCTACTCTCCTCCGGGAAATTCAGGATGGTAACAGAGGTCGTTCTCTGAAAATTGATAAGAAATCGGATGAACTCCATTCTTCCATTGACGACCTGAAATCCTCCATGAATGATCTCCTTTTGAGAACGACTGAGGCAGAGGGCCGTGACCCGGTCCATTTCTTCACTCCCTGAGGTCCTCGGCATAATCAACTTCACCAAGCCGCTGGAAATCGAACGCGCCCACAGAACATCAGCGCCGAAACCCCGGCCAGATGAGCCCCCACGAGCCGTCCTGATCAGGTTCCTCCGTTTCCAAGACAAAGAGAAGATACTGCAACTCGCAAGAGCCAAAGGGGACATCACCATCGATGGAAAGACGGTCAGCCTTTTCCCAGATATGAGCACGGATCTCGCCAGACGTCGCAAGCAGTTCAGACCTGCCGCCAAAGCACTGAAGGAGAAGAACATCACCGGCTACCTCATCCACCCTGCGCGGATGAAAGTTCAGTACAAAGGCTGAAGCCATCTCTTCAACACACCGGGAGAAGTGCACACTTTTCTCAAAGAACTGAGCAACGCCTGAGCCAGGACTGTCATGTACTGTCATGTTGTGTCTTGTCTCTGTCCTTTCCCTTCACCCTGTCTCCCTCTGCTGGTCGTTGTTAGGTTACCTTTTCTCCCCCTCTTTCCCCCAGCTGTGCCTTGTCTCCTCCTAACCACCTCGTCACCCCTTTTCCCACCTGTTCCCTTTTTCCCTCTGATTAGTCCCCTATATCTCTCTCTGTTTTTGTTCCTGTCCTTGTCGGATTCTTGTTTGTTGTGTTTCATGCCTGAACCAGACTGTCGTCATGTTTGCTGTAACCTTGTCTTGTCCTGTCGGAATCTGCCGGTCCGTCTGAGCCTACCTATGTTTGGTAATTAAAGAAGCTCTGTTTAAGTTAATTCGCTTTTGGGTCCTCATTCACGCACCGTAACAGAAGAATCCGACCAAGAATGGACCCAGCGACTTCGGATCCTCTCCACTCAGCCGTCGGGATCCAGGGAGCAATGCTAGGCAGACACGAGCAGGAAGTGTCTGCTGCTCGACATGCCGTTGAGACCCTGGCCACCCAAGTCTCCAACCTCACAGAACAGGTTCACCATCTCCGCCTCGATCCACCGGCCACTTCCAGGGCTTTCGAATCTCCGGAGCCCAGAATCAATAACCCGCCGTGTTACTCTGGGGAGCCCACTGAATGCCGCTCGTTCCTCACCCAGTGTGATATTGTGTTTTCTCTCCAGCCCAACACTTACTCCAGGAGCACTGCTCGTGTCGCCTATGTCATATCTCTCCTTATTGGACGGGCTCGTGAGTGGGGCACGGCAATCTGGGAGGCAAGGGCTGAGTGTACTAACCAGTATCAGGACTTTAAGGAGGAGATGATACGGGTTTTTGATCGATCTGTTTTTGGGGAGGAGGCTTCCAGGGCCCTGTCTTCCCTATGTCAAGGCAATCGATCCATAACAGACTACTCTATTGAGTTTCGCACTCTTGCTGTCTCCAGTGGCTGGAACGAGCCGGCCTTGCTCGCTCGTCTTCTGGAGGGTCTCCGCGCAGAGGTAAAGGATGAGATTCTCTCCCGGGAGGTTCCTTCCAGCGTGGATTCCTTGATTGAACTCGCTATTCGCATTGAGCGACGGGTTGATCTTCGTCACCGAGCTCGTGGAAAGGAGCTCGCGCTCTCCGTCGCCCCCCTCTCCGCATCACTACCATCTTCCTCTGCCGGCTCGGGTGCTGAGCCCATGCAGCTGGGAGGTATCCGCATCTCGACTAAGGAGAGGGAACGGAGAATCACCAACCGCCTCTGTCTCTATTGCGGTTCCGCTGGTCATTTTGTCACTTCATGTCCAGTAAAAGGCCAGAGCTCGTCAGTAAGCGGAGGGCTACTGGTGAGCGCTACTACTCCTGTCTCTCCTTCAAGATCCTGCACTACCTTGTCGGTCCATCTACGCTGGACCGGTTCATCAGCTTCCTGCAGTGCCTTAATAGACTCTGGGGCGGAGGGCTGTTTTATGGACGAGACCTGGGCTCGGGAACATGACATTCCTCTCAGACAGTTAAAGGAGCCCACGGCCTTGTTCGCCCTGGATGGTAGTCCTCTCCCCAGGATTCAGCGTGAGACGCTACCTTTAACCCTCACTGTTTCTGGTAATCATAGTGAAACCATTTCTTTTTTAATTTTTCGTTCACCTTTTACACCTGTTGTTTTGGGCCATCCCTGGCTAGTTTGTCATAATCCTTCCATTAATTGGTCTAGTAATTCTATCCTCTCCTGGAACGTCTCTTGTCATGTGAAATGTTTAATGTCTGCTATCCCTCCTGTTTCCTCTGTCTCTTCTTCACAGGAGGAGCCTGGTGATTTGACAGGGGTGCCGGAGGAATATCACGATCTGCGCACGGTGTTCAGTCGGTCCAGGGCCACCTCTCTTCCTCCACACCGGTCGTATGATTGTAGTATTGATCTCCTTCCGGGAACCACCCCCCCCCCCGGGGTAGACTATACTCTCTGTCGGCTCCCGAACGTAAGGCTCTCGAAGATTATTTGTCTGTAGCTCTTGACGCCGGTACCATAGTCCCCTCCTCCTCTCCCGCCGGAGCGGGGGTTTTTTTTGTCAAGAAGAAGGACGGGTCTCTGCGCCCCTGCATAGATTATCGAGGGCTGAATGACATAACAGTGAAGAATCGTTATCCGCTTCCTCTTATGTCTTCAGCCTTCGAGATCCTGCAGGGAGCCAGGTTTTTTACTAAGTTGGACCTTCGTAACGCTTACCATCTCGTGCGCATCAGGGAGGGGGACGAGTGGAAGACGGCGTTTAACACTCCGTTAGGGCACTTTGAATACCGGGTTCTTCCTTTCGGCCTCGCTAACGCTCCAGCTGTCTTTCAGGCATTAGTCAATGATGTCCTGAGAGACATGCTGAACATCTTTGTTTTCGTTTACCTTGACGATATCCTGATTTTTTCACCGTCACTCCAGATTCATGTTCAGCACGTTCGACGTGTCCTCCAGCGCCTTTTAGAGAATTGTCTTTTTGTGAAGGCTGAGAAGTGCACTTTTCATGCCTCCTCCGTCACATTTCTCGGTTCTGTTATTTCCGCTGAAGGCATTAAGATGGATCCCGCTAAGGTCCAAGCTGTCATTGATTGGCCCGTCCCTAAGTCACGCGTCGAGCTGCAGCGCTTTCTCGGCTTCGCGAACTTCTATCGTCGTTTCATCCGTAATTTCGGTCAGGTGGCAGCTCCTCTCACAGCCCTTACTTCTGTCAAGACGTGCTTTAAGTGGTCCGTTTCCGCCCAGGGAGCTTTTGATCTCCTCAAGAATCGTTTTACATCCGCTCCTATCCTTGTTACACCTGACGTCTCTAGACAGTTCGTTGTCGAGGTTGACGCGTCAGAGGTGGGCGTGGGAGCCATTCTTTCTCAGCGCTCCCTCTCTGACGACAAGGTCCACCCATGCGCGTATTTTTCTCATCGCCTGTCGCCGTCGGAACGTAACTATGATGTGGGTAACCGCGAACTGCTCGCCATCCGGTTAGCCCTAGGCGAATGGCGACAGTGGTTGGAGGGGGCGACCGTTCCTTTTGTCGTTTGGACTGACCATAGGAACCTTGAGTACATCCGTTCTGCCAAACGACTTAATGCGCGTCAGGCGCGTTGGGCGCTGTTTTTCGCTCGTTTCGAGTTCGTGATTTCTTATCGTCCGGGCTCTAAGAACACCAAGCCTGATGCTTTGTCTCGTCTCTTCAGTTCTTCAGTAGCCTCCACTGACCCCGAGGGGATTCTCCCTGAGGGGCGTGTTGTCGGGTTGACTGTCTGGGGAATTGAGAGGCAGGTAAAACAAGCGCTCACTCACACTCCGTCGCCGCGCGCTTTCCCTAGGAACCTTCTTTTCGTTCCCGTTCCTACTCGTCTGGCCGTTCTTCAGTGGGCTCACTCTGCCAAGTTAGCCGGCCACCCTGGCGTTCGGGGTACGCTTGCTTCCATTCGCCAGCGTTTTTGGTGGCCCACCCGGGAGCATGACACGCGTCGTTTCGTGGCTGCTTGTTCGGTCTGCGCGCAGACTAAGTCCGGTAACTCTCCTCCTGCCGGCCGTCTCAGGCCGCTTCCTATTCCCTCTCGACCGTGGTCTCACATCGCCTTAGATTTTGTCACCGGACTGCCTTCGTCAGCGGGGAAGACTGTTATTCTTACGGTTGTCGATAGGTTCTCTAAGGCGGCTCATTTCATTCCCCTTGCTAAGCTTCCTTCTGCTAAAGAGACGGCACAAATCATCATCGAGAATGTTTTCAGAATTCATGGCCTTCCGTCAGACGTCGTTTCGGACAGAGGTCCGCAATTCACGTCTCAATTTTGGAGGGAGTTTTGCCGTTTGATTGGGGCTTCCGTCAGTCTCTCTTCCGGCTTTCACCCCCAGTCTAACGGTCAAGCAGAACGGGCCAATCAGACTATTGGTCGCATCTTACGCAGTCTTTCTTTTCGTGACCCTGCGTCTTGGTCAGAACAGCTCCCCTGGGCAGAATACGCCCACAACTCGCTTCCTTCGTCTGCGACCGGGCTATCTCCTTTTCAGAGTAGCCTCGGGTACCAGCCTCCGCTGTTCTCATCTCAGTTCGCCGAGTCCAGCGTCCCCTCCGCTCAGGCTTTTGTCCAACGTTGCGAGCGCACCTGGAAGAGGGTCAGGTCTGCACTTTGCCGTTATAGGACGCAGACTGTGAGGGCTGCTAATAAGCGTAGAACTAAGAGTCCTAGATATTGTCGCGGTCAGAGAGTTTGGCTCTCCACTCAGAACCTTCCCCTTAAGACGGCTTCTCGCAAGTTGACCCCGCGGTTCATTGGTCCGTTCCGTATTTCTCGGGTCATTAATCCTGTCGCAGTTCGACTTCTTCTTCCGCGATACCTTCGTCGCGTCCACCCGGTCTTCCATGTCTCCTGCATCAAGCCCGTCCTTCGCGCCCCCGCTCGTCTTCCCCCCCCCCCCCATCCTTGTCGAGGGCGCACCCATCTACAGGGTCCGTAGAATTTTGGACATGCGTCCTCGGGGCCGTGGTCACCAGTACCTCGTAGATTGGGAGGGGTACGGTCCTGAGGAGAGGAGTTGGGTTCCCTCTCGGGACGTGCTGGACCGTGCGCTGATCGAGGATTTCCTCCGTTGCCGCCAGGTTTCCTCCTCGAGTGCGCCAGGAGGCGCTCGGTGAGTGGGGGGGTACTGTCATGTACTGTCATGTTGTGTCTTGTCTCTGTCCTTTCCCTTCACCCTGTCTCCCTCTGCTGGTCGTTGTTAGGTTACCTTTTCTCCCCCTCTTTCCCCCAGCTGTGCCTTGTCTCCTCCTAACCACCTCGTCACCCCTTTTCCCACCTGTTCCCTTTTTCCCTCTGATTAGTCCCCTATATCTCTCTCTGTTTTTGTTCCTGTCCTTGTCGGATTCTTGTTTGTTGTGTTTCATGCCTGAACCAGACTGTCGTCATGTTTGCTGTAACCTTGTCTTGTCCTGTCGGAATCTGCCGGTCCGTCTGAGCCTACCTATGTTTGGTAATTAAAGAAGCTCTGTTTAAGTTAATTCGCTTTTGGGTCCTCATTCACGCACCGTAACAAGGACGGTCTCTCTGGGGGATAAAATGCAGTTTGTTTGTTTTCTCTTATCCGGATTGAACTGCTCGTATCTCCCGGTCACTATAATTGATTTGTACATTTTCAACTAACCGTATCTTTCCGTGGTGGGTTCAGAATGTCTTCCTTCAGGTTGCTTAAGCACCACCAGGATGGCTACTGGTTGGAGGAGATTTACATTTTTGCTTAGATACAGTTATTGATAGGTCTTCTGATAAACCCTCACTTCTTACCAAAGCCAGCAAGCTCACCATGTCATTCATGAAATATCTCAATTTACTAGACATCTGGAGACAGTTGCACCCACAGGATAGGGACTACTCTTTTTATTCACACCCACACAAGACACACACATGCATAGATAACTTTTTACTTTCGACACAACTGTTTCATAGAGTGTTAGATGTCGAGTATCTCCCCAGATTGCTTAGTGACCATTCTCCTCTGGTATTATCAATCTCCATTCCTACCAAGGTAAATGGAGCATATAGATGGAGACTAAATTCTACACTCCTAAAGCAACCTGAATTTTGTGCATTCATCAAAGAGCAGATCAATATTTTTACTTTGACAAACAAACCCTCTGTTCCTGACAGCTTCATTCTTTGGGACACATTGAAGGCCTATCTGTGGGGACAGATTATTTCCTATACTAAAGGGCTGAAGAGAAAACACGGTGCGGAACTGAGTGCCCTTGAATCTGAAATCTCTGAGCTGGAGAGAACCTACCAAAGAGGCCCGACTAAAGATCTATACAGGCTTTTGGTAAATAAAAAACGTATAATATAATATAATACTCTGAACACATATCAAGCTGAGAGGGCCATCACTAAATCAAAACAGCGTTATTACGAGCTTGGAGAGAAAGCTCACAAAGTATTGGCATGGCAACTGAAAGCAGAGGAAAGTAAGAGGACAATTAATGCCATAGAAACTCTTACTAATGAGAGAGATATATTTCGACCCTATTGAAATTAATAATACTTTTAAGAAATACTATGAAGACCTCTACACTTCCCAATCGATCTATCAGAGATCGACTCCTTTCTCTCCTCTCTCAACCTCCCATGCCTGTCAGGGGAAGACAGGGAGCGCCTGAGTGAACACTTCTCAGTTCCTGAATTGTTGAAGGCCATTAAATCCTTACCTTCTAATAAATCTCCTGGGGAGGATGGCTTCCCTCCAGAGTTCTACAAAGAATTTAGGGAGCTGTTGGTCCCCTACCTTATGGAGGTACTTAAAAAAGCCAGAGAAGACAACTGCTTTCCAGAGTCCTTCTCTCAAGCAGTGATTACTGTAATCCACAAGAAAGGGAAAACCCCGCTAAAGTGCGCCTCCTATAGACCAATCTCTCTCCTTAACACAGATTGTAAACTGGTCACCAAGATGCTATCTAAGAGACTGGAGTCATGTCTTGGTCAACCCAGATCAGACTGGCTTAATAATTAATAGATTGTCCTCCAATAATCTCAGAAAGTTCTTTGATATAATTCACCTTGCTAACAAAAACAAAATACCTAGTGTCGCAGTCTCCCTCGACGCTTAAAAGTCCTTTGATATGGTCTAATGGCCATACCTCTTTCGCGTCTTGGAAAAGTTTGGTTTAGGTACCGTGTTTGTAAATTTGATAAAATCACTCTACAAATCTCTTAAAACTAGGATTGCTACCAATGGGATTATTTCCTCCTCTTTCCCTCTTTATAGGGGGAACAGACAAGGTTGCCCAATTAGCCCCCACCTCTTTGCCCTCGCCATCGAACCGTTGGCTGAGGCTATTAGAACGTGCCCTGACATACATGGCTTTGAGGTGGGCCCCCATACCCATAAATTATCACTCTTTGCGGATGACCTTATCTTATTTCTAACAAACCCAGAACACTCCCTCTCTCACTTGCAGATCCTACTACAGTGTTATAGTTCTTTCTCTGGATATAAGGTCAATTTTGATAAAAGCAAAATCTTACCGTTGTCTGTCTTTGACCATCATACCATCAAGCACAAGTTTCCTTTTAGATGGTCGCCTATGGGCTTCACATATTTGGGCATAATGGTGGATGGTAATCTGAACAACCTCTATAAACTCAATCTGGCCAGTTTGTTGCAAAAGGTGGAGGTTGACCTTTGTAAATGGATGGATTTACCTCTCACTCTACTGGGTAGAATCAATGTAATTAAAATGAATGTCCTGCCCAGATTTCTATATCTGTTTCAATCTCTCCCTATCCCTGTTCCCGCAGCATTTCTTTCCTCACTCGACAAGCTGACCAGACGGTTTATCTGGCACGGCAAAACCCCTAGGGTTGGCCTGGATAAACTGACCCTTGATTACAGTCAAGGGGGCTTAAACCTCCCCAATTTTAGAATGTACTACTGGGCTGCACAGTCTAGGTTTCTGTCTCAGAGGTTTGACAATGGTCCCTCTCCCTCATGGTTGAACATTGAAAAGCTTGAGGTAAATGATGACACTGGGGCAGAATTGTTTTACGAATGGGACAGAAAATCTATAAAAACCATCACAGACAACCCTTTAATCATACATTCTGTCCTGGCATGGTGCAAACTGCATGAGCTGTTCGGACGAGGGGGATTCCTTTCCCCTAAAACCCCTTTATGGAACAATAGATTGATCCCTATGTTTTTCCAGAATAGTAACTTTAGACCATGGTCTGATAAGGGGATCACTCTTCTGGAACATTGTTACGAGGAGGGAGTTCTTATGTCTTTTGATCAGCTGAAACAGAAATACCACTTGCCTAACAGGGACTTCTTTAGCTACCTACAACTACGAAACTTTATTAGGGTGACTCTCAAGGGACAATGGAACCTACCTAAGATGTCACCTATTGAACAACGCAGACCAACCACTGTTCAAGACCATTTCCTGTGTATACGATGCTCTTATGTCAGGACTAACACGATGCTCTTATGTCAGGACTAACACTGCCTGGGCTAGATAAACCCCGACTTAGATGGGAAAAAGATCTGGGTATTGATCTTGATGAGGATCTATGGAGTGACCTATGCAGGGATGGCGTTACATCCACATTGAACTCCAGATACAGACTGATCCAGTTTAATTTCCTCCATCAGCTCTATATCACCCCATCTAGACTGCACAAGTTCAACCCAGATATCTCCTCCCTATGTTTTAGATGTGGCTCAGATGAAAGAACATTCCTCCATTCCACTTGGTAGTGTTCAAAACTACACGGTTTCTGGCAGGGGGTATGCGATACCATATCCTCAATTTACGGGGTTGCATTCCCTTTAGACCCGGAGGTCTGTCTACTGGGTAACTTTACTAACACCAATCTTAGGCAAAGCCATACTATAAAGCTAACAGAAATATTGCTAGCGATTGCCAAGAAATGTATTGCCTTGAAATGGAAATTGGATTCCTCCCTGCCAGTTGCAATGTGGCTATTGGAAGTTAATAGTTGTATCCCTTTGGAGAAAATCACTTACTGCTTGAGGAATAAGTTAAAGACATTTTACAGAATTTGGCAACCTTTTATTGACTATATTGAGAATCTCCCCCCACATCTCATTGATTGAATCTATATATAATCCTCACATAATGTTTCACACGTAATGTATAATATGTAGCCTACGGCAGGTGATCCAATGTCTCGTTATCATTATTTTTTTCTTATTGTATGTTTGTTTATATAATTATTATTATTATTATTTTTTTGTTACGCTCGTCTGTTACTGTCACTTTGTCCTATCGTTGTCTAATATCTTTTCACTTTTGTTTTGAATGTTCTTAATTGGAAAATGCAAAAATAAAATATTCAAAAAAGAATATCATGTTTTCAATGCCCACAGGGAGTACACTTTTTACGCAGCAAGTCAAACACATTTAGGCTACAATGTCAAACCTACCATGAATGAATCCGTGAATGCTACTGGATGGATCAAGTCAGGACCTGATATGTCACAGTGGCAGTTAATGATTTTAAGGCCTCCTTTGCAAACAGTAATTAGCAATACAAGCCAAAAGCAGCAAATATTGCTGCATGTTTGTACACCTCTCAGTAAATTGAGGATTTGGAGTGTTACTGATAAGGCTTTGGGCCACCTTAGATTTACCATCTGTATTCTGAAAATTATAACATAACTCAATGAGGTGAATAGTGGGTATGTGTAACTTAGTAGGTAGAAATAGACTAGTAATGTGACGTTTTTACTGTGGTAAGTAGTGACTGTTACCATGGACAGATACAAGAGGTCAATCTTATGAGAATCCTATTTCCCAAGCTCCTAACAAAAAAGGTTGAATTGACTAAAGCACCACACATCGAGACTTCTCTTACTTGAGGTTGTGGCAGAAGGTGGGTCACAGAATGGTCAGCAGGTCGTTGGTCGTTGGTCAGATGACAGGAAGAAAGGTCCAGCTCCTCCAGGTGGTACCTCAAGATTATACAGGCCAGCACAGAGCTCAGGACGAAGCACTTGAGGGGCATCAATGCACAAGGGGGGCAGCTTGATGGAGAGCAGGACCTCCGCCGTGAGCCTGGGATTCTGGTACTCGTAGAGGAGCACCAGCAGGACCATGAGCTCCTCAGAGGGCTGCCACTTAACATGCCGAGGCTCACTCAACAACAGTGATTATTTCTCTACTTACATGTCACAACAGGTAGCATGTCTCCAGGTCACACAAAATACGGATCGAGCACTAAGACTCGTACATTATGGGGTGGTTTCCTGGACACAAATTAAGCCTAGTCCTGGAATAAAAAGCAAGCTCAATGGCAAATCGCCATTAAAAAAAAGAAGCTTTTTAGTCCGGTATTATGCTTAATCTGTGTCCAGGAAACAGCCCCTATGTGTTGTCTGTTTACACTGTATGTAAGGGTGGAACTGTAAAATGTCAATGTCTGGGTGATGAGCAGTTGGTTTGGTGTTTGTGTCAAATGTGCACGTCTGTGGAAGAGAATGTTGACTCACCTGTGACATGAGCTCATCTTCCTAGGAGTGACTCTGCTTGCCAGTGGGTTGAGGTTCACATATAAAGGCAAACACAGTCACCACATCATATCATTCTCAGTGGTTATAAGGAATACATAATACATACAGTAGAGTAAATGATTATAATGGCGATTCTGATCCAACTATTAATGTAATTGTGTCCCTGGCCTGGGATGATGGAAGTTCAACATGTAGCTAGATGTAGTAGTTCATTACTTGTTGCTTTTATCTCTTATTCTTATCCGTATATTTTTTGAAACTGCATTGTTGGTTAGGGGCTCGTAAGTAAGCATTTCTCCTGTTCACTTGATTTGAGTAGGCTTGACACATTGTTGCCCATGAAAGGAAGTTAGTCTAGCGAGTGAGTATTTTAGCCACGTATCCTAGGATAACAAAAACTAAAAGATTGTACTGTACGACACAGTCATAGACACCCCCCCATCATATTTAATTTACGTTGATTTGGACTAAATTGTTTTTTTGGTATCTTTTAGTTGTCACTGTATTAGACTAAGCAGAGGTGATTATGTTCAAGTTGAAATGGTCCTGGAATAGTGGAGGCAGAGCCTGTTTTCTTTGCGACTTGCTGTAACTTTCCGAGGTTCTAAATCAATAATTGTTTAGTAGTCCCAAAATGTTTGAAAAATGTACTTGCTTGACCATGCTGTAGGTCATGTACCTGTTTGTAACATTCAATATGCTTTGTGGACTTCACTTGGACAGAGTTTTCTCTCCGGTTTTGTGATGAAATAAAGTGTGGTTGAATTTATTCTGCCACTGTCTTCTCATTGTCTTGGCCTTAGGCCTATATATCATGGTGTCAAGGCATATGAACTAACTGGTTATAGAGCGAACAACAATTATCACAACAGGTTGTAATTTGTCTTTTTCCCCCTGGCTTGGCATCCCCGGTACCCACGCACAGCTACTGGAGGCAGCTCCTGCTTTCTTTGCGACATGTGTTAACTCTCTGTGGTTCTAAATCAATAGTTGTTTAGTAGTCCGAAAATGTCAGAAACATTAACTTGATTGACCATGCTGTAGGTCATGCAACTGTTTGTTACATGCATGCTTTATGGACCGGACAGAGGTTGTTCTCAGGTTATGTGATGAAGAAAATGTGTGGCTGAATTTATTCTGCCACTAGCTAGGTTTCCATCCAATTGGCGACATATTTATATGCGAATACTCTAGAATCTGCATTAAAGAAAATATGCGCATTCTCACACCAGCGGTGTGTTTCCACCAAAATGACTTTTTGCAGATACAAATCAGTGCGTGATGACCTAATGCACACAAAAATGTATTTTCAACTCTACAGACAGTTTTGTCACAAAAACTGTTGCGTTAAATAGCAAATGTGCCTGCTTTGGTCTGGCACGTGCGCTCTAGCCAAAAGCTCGCAGAAACAGTGCGGGTAGGCTGTGCGGATATAGTCTACAATAGGAGATTATAATGGATAATATAGCAATAATATGTTTATTTGTCAAATGGCTGTCAAGCCTCGATCATCATGTCACCAGAATAAGACCCTCAATATTTATCTGAGGTAAAGACAGTTTCAAGTTGGATATTATCTCCCTCACTAGCTTTAAGCACCAGCTGTCAGAGCTGAGCTTATTTATTTATCTTGCTCCCTTGCACCCCAGTATCTCTACTTGCACATTCATCTTCTGCACATTCTACCATTCCAGTGTTTAATTGCTATATTGTAATTACTTCGCCACCATGGCCTATTTATTGCCTTACCTCTCTTATCCTACCTCATTTGCACATGCTGTATATAGACTTTTTCTACTGTATTATTGATTGTATGTTTGTTTTACTCCATGTGTAACTCTGTGTTGTTGTATGTGTCGAACTGCTTTGCTTTATCCTGGCCAGGTCGCAGTTGCAAATGAGAACTTGTTCTCAACTAGCCTAGCTGGTTAAATAAAGGTGAAATAAAAAATACAAATAAATAAATAAATATTTGACGGATATTTGCGCTTTCAAACCACTTGAGCCACAAACTCCAAATAAGTGTCACGATGTTGGAAAAATTGCGCACAACATTGCACAGATCTTATTTTCACGATGTTGACATTAATTCACTTTCCAAAGTTAAGAAACATGTGGAAATGTGAGCAGCATTTTGTATTCCTAGTTGAATTAGTTAGGGAGTGTAAACAAAACCTTTTTTTACATTCGAATTTCAATAGCTCCTTGGTCATGTGACCTACAGTACTTGACTCAGACAAGGTTCAGAATGTCCACTAACTACCCTTCTATATTGCACACCCTTTAGTTGGTCCATTTTCATCTCACAAGATTTTACATGAATTCTTCAAAATAAAAAAATTCAATAGCTCCTTGGTCATGTGACCTACTGACTTCAAACAAGGTTCAGAATGTCCACTCAGTGGGCCTACACATTGCATATCCTTTAGTTGGTCAATTTTCATCTCACAAGATTCTACATGAATTTTTCAAAATGTTCAATTTCAATAGCTCCTTGGTCATGTCACCTAATGACTTCAAACAAGGTTCAGAAATGTCATGTAGTGACGCCTTTAGCACTGAGACGCAGTGCCTTAGACCGCTGCGCCACTCGGGAGTGGTCATTCAGACAAGGAGGTGAGTGAAAATGTTGTTGTGTTGTTTGATGCAAGAAACCACTTTACAAAATACAATGCATTATTATTCCTATAAAATTATGACAGAGAATCAGACAAATTATGGTATCCTCTGCATATTGGCTACTTAGCTTATTCAAGCCTGTCTCAAAATACAACACTGCCCATTAAGACAAAAAAAGCTCTTTACCTGACTCACTTTTCAAAGAGCTCTTGTAGGAAGCAATCACTCCCCTATTGCTGACTACAAATTATCTAGAACTGGGCTAATAACTCACTAACTAGCAAAGGATATGAACTAAATGTGCACACGTATGCAGCTCTCGCTTTGATCTCAAAATAGGCCACATCTACTCACTACTGCTCATGCTGTAAACACAGTCCAGTTCAGTTCAAGTAAATGGCATAGATCTATATATGGTCAATGGTCTATTTGCATATAGCCCTGCTGCAGCTCTGATTGTTTATGCCACACTGGTCTGTGCAGAGTACGGGTCAATGAGTAATATGTCAATGCAATAGAATCCTACTCTGATGCGTTCTGCCTACAACCAAATCTATTGCATAGTTAGTTTGGTTTTGGTATGGTGCATTGAAAGTGGCTAATATTGCATTGATTTGATCATAATGCCACAATAATGGGAAACGTTGATAGTGTTAACAGTGAAAACTCTAGAACAGTGATCACCAACCTTTGAGTCAAGATCACTTTGAGTCAAAATGCAAGCCGAGATCTACCGCTAATTTTTTTTAACATGATTTAAAAAAAAACTGAAGTTTATGCAACAGTAACCAATTCAAAACAGTACTGTAGCAATTATGTCTGTGCAGTAAGCTATAGGCCCAATACATTATTGTTGCATATTGGTTTTGCTTGAATTGCCCTACCAATGCATTGTTGTTCGGGCCAAAAATGATATTTCAAAATTTGAGGTAGGTTATATGATCACACCGGTAATAGATCTGTATTACTTGTGAAGCAAGTCTGAGGGTCTGCCTCAACATCCCTCTGCTCTCCCTTTCTTCCAGTGACACTGACCAAAAAGGGACACCGTCTTCCAGCTGAAACTTGAGTGGCACCGCATTATTATGCACAAATTCATGTTGGTACTCCTATGAACAGAAATATTGAAATATTCATGGACATTAAAAAAATACACAATCCGCTAATAATAACAACAACACAAGCCTATAGATACACTTTCCTACACATTCATTACTGCTGCAGTGCTTGTTGTAGCGCTAGTGGAAATAGGAAAAACATGCATTTTATGGCTCATAAAAGCGTTGAATGCAAAGTGTTGACAGTGCTGAGTAAGAACTTAAGGATGAACTCAATCAAAAAAACAGCATCTCTTTGCTGTGTTCATTGGCAGTCTCTCTAGTCATGGTTTTGAACATTTTGAAATATCACAGCATCAACTTTGCTGTAGCTTTCTTTTATGCCTGCAACATTACAGCAGACACAGTCATCTGAGCCATCCGATTGGCCAGCGGTAGGCCTATAGTGCAATGCATAAACCAAATGCCCCCTTTTGTTGTAGGTGGGTACAGTATTTGGTAGCTCTTAAACTCTAGGCAGCTTTCTTTCTCCTCCCTACAGTTTTCAGCGGTTAGCTTCGCCCATGGCTGGCTCATGTGAACTACAATCCCGACACTGTGTTTTAAAGTTTAGAAAACATCAATAATCATTGCTTACGATAATGCTTTCGGGAACATACGGCCCTTATCTTTCATCAGCGAGAAAGAATCCTTCAAATAAAAAAAGATACATTTACTATAGCAGTTTTGCACAGATCCATACATGGGTGCCTCCATCCGACACAACTACACTTTCGCCACATTTCCCGAGTTATGCTAGATGCTCCGAACACCGGAACATCCTGCAATAATTGGATGTTGAGACTTTTTATAAATTCATGGTCATTCACAACTGAGCTGTATTCTTGCACAGGTGGTCTCCTCCGTCTTCAGTGGGTTTTTCCACAAACAAGCGCTGTAGCATGGACACATGGCTGTGTGGGAACCCCTAAACTATAGGTGTGTATCAAATCAATGTTTATTTGTCACGTGCACCGAATACCTTACAGTGAAATGCTTACTTACAGGCTCTAACCAACAGTGCAATTTATAAGTTCAAAAAAAGGTATTAGGTGAACAATAGATAAGTAAAGAAATAAAAAACAATAGTAAAAAAGACAGTGAAAAATAACAGTAGCGAGGCTATATACAGTAGAGAGGTAATAACAGTAGAGAGGCTACAGTAGAGAGGCTATATACAGGCACCGGTTAGTCGGGCTGATTGAGGTAGTATGTACATGTAGGTATGGTTAAAGTGACTAAGCATATGATAAACAGAGAGTAGCAGCAGCATAAAGGAGGGGTTGGGGTGGCACCCAATGCAAATAGTCCGGGTAGCCATTTGATTACCTGTTCAGGAGTCTTATGGCCTGGGGGTAAAAACTGTTGAGAAGCCTTTTGGTCCTAGACTTGGCACTCTGGTACCATTTGCCATACGGTAGTGGAGAGAACAGTCTATGACTGGGGTGGCTGGGGTCTTTGACTATTTTTAGGGCCTTCCTCTGACACCACCTGGTATAGAGGTCCTGGATGGCAGGCAGCTTAGCCCCAGTGATATACTGGGCCATACGCACTACCCTCTGTACCGCCTTACGGTCAGATGCAGAGCAATTTTCATACCAGGCGGTGATGTAACTCTCGATGGTGCAGCTGTAGAACTTTTTGAGGATCTGAGGATCACTTCAGTCCAGTCGATGTTAATGGGGGCCCTCCTTTTTCTATTGTCCACGATCAGCTCCTTTGTCTTGCTCCCATTGAGAGAGAGGTTGTTGTCTCTGACCTCCTCCCTCCTCTCATTGTTGTCAGTGATCAGGCCTACCACTGTTGTGTCATCAGCAAACTTTTTTTTGTTGTTGTTGAATTTTACCCCTTTTTCTCCCCAATTTCGTGGTATCCAATTGTTTTTAGTAGCTGCTATCTTGTCTCATCGCTACAACTCCTGTATGGACTCGGGAGAGACGAAGGTTGAAAGTCATGCGTCCTCCGATACGCAACCCAACCAAGCCGCACTGCTTCTTAACACAGCGCGCATCCAACCTGGAAGCCAGCCGCACCAATGCGTCGGAGGAAACACTGTGCACCTGGCAACCTTGGTTAGCGTGCACTGCGCCCGGCCCACCACAGGAGTCGCTGGTGCGTGATGAGACAAGGATATCCCTACCGGCCAAGCCCTCCCTAACCTGGACGACGCTAGGCCAATTGTGCGTCGCCCCACGGACCTCCCGGTCGCGGCCGGTTACGACAGAGCCTTTAAGCGAACCCAGGGTCTCTGGTGGCACAGCTGGCGCTGCAGTACAGCGCCCTTAACCACTGCGCCACCCGGGAGGCCGTCATCAGCAAACTTAATGATTGTCTTGGAGTCTGAGAGAATTAGAAAAGCCTCTGAGTATTTGTTACGTAAATTGTTTTCTGGCTACCAGGACCACGGACAGCAATGTGAAGTATTCCCCAGAGGCAGGACCATGGACAGCTCAGGGGGAACCTTCTAGACAGCAGCAGAACAGCCACACCTGTCTCCAGTTGTAATCAGAGCCAATCAGAAACAATCAGGGCCAGTGAGTGAGTGAGTGAGTGAGTGAGTGAGTGAGTGAGTGAGTGAGTGAGTGAGTGAGAAGAAAGGAACTTATCATTTACAACACGGACCCCCAAAGACCAAGATTGGAGGACCTTCCACTGGTGATGAAGTGTTTACTTTGTTTGTTTTGAGTTTGGTATAACAGGAATGCTGCCGAAACCTGAGAATTAAACCGGTTGAACCCTTCACTTGGACTGGTGGTGTGTGTTTGTATGTGTAAACCATGCATTACAAATATCTTGGCGCCGAAACTGCCACAATATACACCAAAAGAAAGATGCCCAGGGTCCCTGCTCATCTGCGTGAACGTGCCTTAGGCATGCTGCAAGGAGGCATGAGGACTGCAGATGTGACCAGGGCAATAAATTGCAATGTCCGTACTGTGAGGCGCATAAGACAGCGCTACAGGGAGACAGGACGGACAGCTGATCGTCCTCGCAGTGGCAGACCACGTGTAACAACACTTGCACAGGATTGGTACATCCAAACATCACACCTGTGGGACAGGTACAGGATGGCAACAACAACTGCCCAGCATTACACCAGGAACGCACAATCCCTCCATCAGTGCTCAGACTGTCCGCAATAGGCTGAGAGAGGCTGGACTGAGGGCTTGTAGGCCTGTTGTAAGGCAGGTCCTCACCAGACATCACCGGCAACAACGTTGTCAATGGGCACAAACCCACCATCGCTGGACCTGACAGGACTGGCAAAAAGTGCTCTTCACTGACGATTCGCGTTTATCGTCGAAGGAATGAGCGTTACACCGAGGCCTGTACTCTGGAGCGGGATCGATTTGGAGGTGGAGGGTCCGTCATGGTCTGGGGTGGTGTGTCACAGCATCATAGAACTGAGCTTGTTGTCATTGCAGGCAATCTCAACGCTGTGTGTTACAGGGAAGACATCCTCCTCCCTCATATGGTACCCTTCCTGCAGGCTCATGCTGACATGACTCTCCAGCATGACAATGCCACCAGCCATACTGCTCGTTCTGTGCGTGATTTCCTGCAAGACAGGAATGTCAGTGTTCTGCCATGGCCAGCGAAGAGCCCGGATCTCAATCCCAATGAGCCCGTCAGGGACCTGTTGGATCGGAAGTAGAGGACTAGGGCCATTCCCCCCAGAAATGTCAGGGAACTTGCAGGTGCCTTGGTGGAAGAGTGGGGTAACATCTCACAGCAAGAACTGGCAAATCTGGCGCAGTCCATGATGAGGAGATGCACTGCATAACTTAATGCAGCTGGTGGCCACACCAGATTCTGACTGTTACTTTTGTTTTTGACTCCCCCCCTTTGTTCAGGAACACATTATTCAATTTCTGTTAGTCACATGTCTGTGGAACTTGTTCAGTTTATGTCTCAGTTGTTGAATCGTGTTATGTTCATACAAATATTTGCACATGTTAAGTTTGCTGAAAATAAACGGAGTTGACAGTGAGAGGTCGTTTCTTTTTTTCTGAGTTTAGTTCGAACTGTAAATTTACTCGTGGCAGTACAGTAAATGTATTCTTGGCAGTACTCACAGTTCAAGTGTGGTTCATCTCATCAGAGTTAACAGTAATCTTTCTTTGATGAACGCGTGTGGGGCCTTGAACCTAGCCTTCTTTCCCTCTTGTCGAGCCTTCTGTATAAGCGGCCACAGTTTCTCCCTGGCATTCTGATCCTGCGGTATCAGAGCCTTTTGATGCGGAGCTTCTTCTCGTCCAGAAACGTGTTCCCCTTGGCCATTTTCTAGATGTCCCTGTAGTGGTGCATAGTGAAGTGCAGGATGACATTGCAAGAAGGGTCCATCATATGTTTGTTTCCTAAGTTGATGTACCATGTCAATCACGTCTCTTAGCTTGTCTTTGATGCACAGAGTCACCTTTCCCATGATATTGATGACTGCTTCCCTAATGTACTCTACCTCTCTTACACCTTGTATTTTCAGATTCCACCTGTGAGACTATCGTTGAAGTTCAGCTACATTCTCAAACAGCTCATTATTTTGGGATTGCAGTTTCTTCAGCTCGTTTTCCTTGTTCTCGCTCACAACTGTGTGAAGCTGACGGACAGTCTCTGACAAATGATCAATCTTCTTTGATGTTTCTTCGGTCGCCCGCTCTATGATGGACACTTTGGAGAACGTGGCGTCTTGTTTATTAGTCAGGGTCTGGATTGCAGAGAGAAGTTCAAACATGGAAATGTCCTCTCTCACTTTTTTCTCTGGTGGACATTTTATTGGGATCTGAGGTAGAGGTTGCAAGGATCTCGTCCTGGTCTGTCTTGTTCTTTCTCTTGCTTGAGTTTGCTGCATCTTGTGTATCCATGCGGCTCTGGCTCTTGACGTAGCTAGCTAGCATGCCTGCCGTCTTCTGTGAGGCTCGGATATTCTATCTTCTGTTGTCTTTCTGTTGTTCTTCCCTTTCAACTTGACAAAAACAAACTCTAAACTTGCCATATGTAGCTAAAACAAGTTATAGTTAGTTTCTTGCTGTAATATTAGACTGTTAACCACCTAACCTTCAAAGTTTCTTGGACAAGCAAGAAAACACACCCTCTCACACCGACGCCATCTTGGCCCCCAACAGGCTACATTGTTGCTCAATGAAAGAGATGTCCAGTGGCGAAATACACATATTCCATATAAAACACAAGGATAAAAAGAGCTCAGTCTACTGGTGACAGTGACAGAAAGCCCTGACTACGGTGTCTTTGGAGATACTTTTTTGTACGCATGCACGACAATTAAGAAAAATGTAACGAAATGAAGCATAGCCGTTGCCAAGTTTAAGGCATATCTACTTTTTGAACTTCTTAGGGATCAGCCCTATTTTTTAAATTTTTGCTTAAAATGACATACCCAAATCTAACTGCTTGAAGCAAGGATATGCATATTCTTGGTACCATTTGAAAGGAAACACTTTGAAGTTTGTGGAAATGTGAAATTAATGTAGGACAATATAGCACAATAGATCTGGTCGAAGAAAATATTTTATTTTATTTTTTAAATGAACCTTCATTTAACTAGGCAAGTAAGTACAAATTCTTATTTACAATGACGCCTATAACTGTGAGCCTCCCTATGGGACTCCCAATCACAGCCGGATGTGTTGCAGCCTGGATTCGAACCAGGTACTGCAGTGTGTTAGACGACTGTGCCAGTCGGGTGCCCAATATTGTATGTTGACTTTGACATGTTGTGGCTTTCAGATTTACAATATAAAAGAATATGAATATAAAGACTCGTATTTCACTTACCTAAGGTAACGTTAGCAGGTAACGTTAGCGTCCTCTGCTTTAGTTGCTGTCTATTACATTTTTCTGCAAGAATATCGTCCAAAATCTGTATACTTGGACTTTGATTTAGCTTTTCCAGTATTAGTAGCCATATTGTAAGTTCAACATTTGCAAAACACTCAGTTTTCATAACTTCATAACTTCTCTAGGGTAGGGGGCAGCATTTGGAATTTTGGATGAAAAGCATGCCCAAATTAAACTGCTTTCTACTCAGGGACAGAAGAAGAATTATATGACATGCATATAATTAGTAGTTTGGATAGAAAACACTCTAACGTTTCCAAAACTGTTATAATAATGTATGTGAGTATATCAGAACTGATTTGGCAGGCGAAAACCTGAGAAAAATCCATTCAAGGAGAAGGATTTTTTTGTGTGTGTAGTTTTCTATTCAATGCCATTACCTTATCCATTGACTTAGGACTCAAATTGCAGTTCCTATGCCTTCCACTAGATGTCAACAGTCTTTAGAAATTGTTTCAGGCTTGTATTCTGAAAAATGAGTGAGTAAGAACAGTCTGAATGAGTGGACCCTGCCATGTCACAGAGCTTTTTCATGCGCGCGTGACCAGAGAGAGTGCCTTTCTTGTTTACCTTTTATTTTGACAACGTTATTGTCCAGTTGAAATACTATCGATTATTTAGGCTAAAAACAACCTGAGGATTGAATATAAATATCGTTTGAATAAATTAATGTCTTCTGTGTGCAAACATATGAAGATCATCAAAGGTAAGGGATTAATCTTATCTCTATTTCTGACTTGTGTAACTCTTCTACTTGGCCGGTTACTGTTTGTAATGATTTGTCTGCTGGCTATGTTCTCAAATAATTGTAAGGTATGCTTTCGCCGTAAAGTATTTTTTTAAATCTGACACCGTGGTTGGATTCACAAGAAGTTAATCTTTAAACCAATGTAAAATAGTTGTATCTTTTCTGAATTTTTATAATGAGTATTTCTGTATTTGAATTTGGCGCTCTGCAATCTCACTGGATGTTGGCCAGGTGGGACGCTAGCGTCCCACATACCATAGAGAGGATAACTCACAGATATGCGTAACGTGCTTTGCCATATTCTTGCATGAATATCCAAAAAGAAGTAGCCTCCTGGCGCACAAGGTTAGCTGGACGATTGTGTGACGGATACGAGGTTTCCCCCACACTCCAAAGCCCAGCTCATTGGCTATCTCGCTAGCTTGGTTTGAACACGATTGGCGCTCATTTGACAAAGTTACAGTCAATCAAGTGAACACTGCCCGTGTCATCGGCGTGCCATGATGATGTCGCTCCCTTACTAAAATTGCTGTCCTATAGGATAACCTACATGCCAAACAACATAGTGAAGTCTGGTTACATTCTAGGGTGTCTGATGAATAAATACTAATGTAATTTGAATGGTTGAAACAACGTTTAGCGTTAGATTTGACAGATATCTTTCTTTGCAAGTTGAACGAGTGGAAATACAAAATCGAAGGGATTTTATCTAACAAAACTACATATTATCTCTGGGACTGTTAGGATGGCAAATCAGAGCAAGATTTCAGAATGTAAGTACACGTTTCACCTTTAGATGGGAATGTATCAAACCTGTCGCGGTGAAAAAAGTGTTTTGTTGTTTTGTGCTCTCCTCAAACAATAGCATGGCATTTTTCTCAGTAATAGTTACTGTAAATTGGACAATGCAGTTCGATTAACAATAATTTAACCTTTCAGCCGATATAAGACACTTATATGTACCAACATTTTGTTGTTTCGCTACATGATTTACAACTGTCCCGTTGACGGGACACCGAGCCTGAAGAAGTTTTTAAACGGTTACCAAAACATTCATGACTGAGTTGACAACGTTTAATATTTTAGTAGCCATTAGATAGCATTAGCAACTCTGAATATGTTACCTCTCTTTTCAGAAGTCAGGCATCACAACATACCCACATTACCAACCTTGCAGATGCCAAATGACTGAGATACTTTGTTGACTCGTCTATCCGGAATGATTTGAACGTTCAAAAACGCTTGTGCGCAAGAAGAAATTATGACCACAATCATTTTCATGTGGCGCAATGTAGGCCAGCCCACCGCCTCAGCTGAGCTGACTGTGGTTCTGGTTCTGTCAGTAAGTGTATGCCTGATGCCCATTACCCTTGTATGAGAAAGCATGACGTTGGTGAAACTTACTATATCCCCAATCTTAATTGCCGATAGCGATGCATTTCCGTAAGTGGATGAATTGGTCCAATATAATAATAATAGATTACAATTCTAGAGCACAGTCTCAAACTGCTTCAAAGTCTAAAAACAAACAAGGAATACATAATCCTGAGTAGCCTAACTATAGTTAGTTCAACTAATAGAGGCCAAGTCTTTGCGTGCATTCATCCTCCAAAGATGAAAGGGACAGGTTCATGGCTTGATCTGAGGAAGGTGGTCAGGGAGATGGTTGATGAAGAGTCTGGTGACGATCATGTAGAGGGCTACTCTGGTAAACAGCCTGAGTCGTGTAGCTACTGGACTTCTCCTCCTTCACAATGTATGACACCCACTTTGGTGATGCTTCAAAAGCTCTGGGTGCCAGAAAACTCACCACACACGGGGCTCAGAGTAGTAGCCAGTTGTCCTCACTACTAGGCGTGCATTTTTACTGCCTCTCACAGTTTTAGGTGACTCTTCAATTTATGTTTTCAAAAGACCAGGAACCACCAGCCAGATGAAACAAAAAAGCTGGTACAGTGTCCAATCGCATCATTCCAACAAAAACAATTTGCCAGATAGTTAACCAGTCCAAAAAGATTTGCCAGGCCATCTGCAAATCGGGACAAAACCACCAGAAATATGCAGTATGGCAAAGCCTGAACACTCGGGAAAAAAGTGAACAATGACCAGTGGCAATTTTAGCATGTAAATCTTGGTAGGGCTAACTCCACCAACATTTTTGTTGATGCCAGCAAAGCCAGTACACAACACAACACTAAACAATACATAAATTGCATTATAACAGTGACAAACAGTGCTCACAAACTGTTAATGATTACATAAAGCTGTCCCAGCAGCAGAGCTTTCCTTCATCACCACAGAGTGAATCCTTACCACTGCTACACCTGGCTATCAGCAGAGCCTTGTCTGGCAGTGATAACAGTTCATTCAGCCTCATCTACTGCCTTTTTAAAAAACATGGCTGATATGGCTGACTTGCTTAAACAAATGTGACTTCTACTGACAATTGAGATGTACAAGCTATGGAATAAGGGAAGGACTAGCGGATAAGAGGCAATCCGTAATTTTGATTGAGACATTAATGAGCGAGCTAGGGTGGATGAAGTCAATATAACTATTTGTTCAGCACTTTTGAAATGCACAGCAACAGAATTCAGAACATGGGCCGTTCTTACAGTATTCTCCTTGTACACCAAGTCAGATCTGTAGGATAAATAAAGGGGGCATATATGCAGACAATGAAAGCTCTTACAATATTCGAAGATTACATTTCTCTAAAGCAGGACATAGGCCACATGTGCACCACCAAGTCAGAATAGTAGGCTAAATTATGAGGAGGAAAGGGACCAAATTTTTAAGGTGAGGCACATGGGCTGCTAACAGCTTACTATACAACATACACTTAGTATTACTTTCTTAACTACTCTCTCCCTGGCATTTTACATAATTTATGCAGCAGCATACAATACATTTTTGGACTCACCTTGTTGTGCTGGGGCCACTTGAACAGGAAGGTGCCGCTGCGATCTTTGTCATGAAATTTTGTCATCAAAGTCTGGCATTCTCTGGATTTATGGTGCTTTCAAGACAACTGGGAACAGAGAAAAACAAGGTTGAATCATGGCATCAGTGACCTTCAGATCGGAGCTCTAGAAAGAGGCCAGAGTTCCCGACTTGGAATTCCGAGTTGGATGACCATTCAAAACTTATTTTCCCAGTCGGAGCTCGTTTTTTTCAGAGTTCCCTGTTGCCTTGAACTCACTGAAGTCTGAGATTTCCCAGTTTCCAGTTTCCAGTTGTTTTGAACGCAGCAGAAGTCATGCTGAACTGATAGCATGGCCATGTATTCAACCTTTTCTGGCCCATGGTGTGTTGCGAGTGAATGTTTATCCTTTTAATATTGGAAAATAGACCCTGAAACCCAGACTTGGACCACACACCCTCTCTGCTGACTAGCAGGCTAATGGTTGCTTTGCAAAGTTTGCAGTTAACCACTGATTCCTTCTGAACCACTCATTGTTACATTTGCGATTTCCAACATGCTGTGTAATGTTTATGTCCAATGGCCGTTGAGCACCAATACGTTTTATCTATAATTTCTCTTCATATGACAAGGATTGAAAAGGATTTGCCAGTAGATTGACAACTTGATTCATGATGATGACTGCTCGTCTGACTTGCTAGCTAAGATTTTGAAAGTATGATGTTGACATGATCAGTTCAATCAAAACTACGGTAGATATAACGTGATTTGACGTCATTTTATCTGTGGCCAATGACCTTGAGCCTTCTTGGATGGGCACCTCAAATGTAAATCTATGGCAGTTGACCAACTGACAAGGCATCCTCTTCTCAAAAGCAGTCAACCTGGCTTCAGTTGGGTCATTATAATTCAAAGCAAAGCATTCAGAAATAAATCACACGCTTGCCTTCGGTGAGTTTAGGCAAAGCAGCCACTAGAGAATTTGGTCAATATAATGGATCATCTGTGCGTTAGGTTAGGGGTTTAAAAACAGACTGCTGCAACCTGATTGGCTGAATGCAATACGCAACATCCGGGACTAGCATTTAGCCCTTCTAGTATGGTGGTGGAAATTGGTATTTCATAAAGAAAGAATGCTATATTTCCATCGTTTTGCCTTGTATCCATTATATCGAGTTAAGGTAGAAATCGAAGCCTTTGCAGCCAGAATGGAGAACGTTTTGATTACAAACCAGTTGCCAGTGGACAGGAGTGTATTACCGGCTGGACATATTAAATGAAAACTCCATCCATCCTTTGGGACAATGTCAATAATTAAACAAATACCAAAAGATCGTTTTTGGGTGGAATTTTCCTTCAAGCCCAGACATTCGGAGATCCATAGCACACACTAGTGGCTGCCCAGGCTAAGTACAGACTATAGTTTTTTTTTAATTAAGCTCCACTGCTTTCGAGTAGCTAGCAGTCGATACTCAATTTAAAAAAATTATTAAACCTTTACCGTGTACCTGTGTTTGTCCTCTGTTGTGGCTAACCTTTCTTTGTTTGCTGAAATCCATACTTTTTATGACCAAATGTCATACTTTTTAATATAAACATTAATCAAATACAACCACTGACTGTTTCCTCATTACTAACCTAATATAGACTCAGCAAAAAAAGAAACGTCCTCTCACTATCAACTCCGTTTATTTTCAGCAAACTTAACATGTGTAAATATTTGTATAAACATAACAAAATTCATCAACTGAGACATAAACTTAACAAGTTCCACAGACCTGTGACTAACAAAAATTAAATAATGTGTCCCTGAACAAAGGGGGGAGTCAAAATCAAAGGTAACAGTCCGTATCTGGTGTGGCCACCAGCTGCATTAAGTACTGCAGTGCATCTCCACCTCATGGATTGCACCAGATTTGCCAGTTTTTGCTGTGAGATGTTACCCCACTCTTCCACCAAGGCACCTGCAAGTTCCCAGACATTTCTGGGGGGAATGGCCCTAGCCTTCACCCTCCGATCCAACAGGTCCCAGACGGGCTCATTGGGATTGAGATCCGGGATCTTCGCTGGCCATGACAGAACACTGACATTCCTGACTTATAGGAAATCACGCACAGAATGAGCAGTATAACTGGTAGCATTGTCATGCTGGAGGGTCATGTCAGCATGAGCCTGCAGGAAGGGTACCATATGAGGGAGGAGGATGTCTTCCCTGTAACGCACAGCGTTGAGATTGCCTGCAATGACAACAAGCTCAGTCTGATGATGCTGTGACACACCGCCCCAGACCATGACGGACCCTCCACCTCTAAATCGTTCCCGCTCCAGAGTACAGGCCTCGGTGTAACGCTTATTCCTTTTACGATAAACATGAATCCGACCATCACCCCTGGTGAGACAAAACCGCAACTCGTCAGTGAAGAGCACTTTTTGCCAGTCAATTCTGGTCCAGCGACGGTGGGTTTGTGCCCATAGGCAACGTTGTTGCCGGCGATGTCTGGTGAGGACCTGCCTTACAACAGGCCTACAAGCCCTCAGTCCAGCCTCTCTCAGCCTATTGCGGACAGTCTGAGCACTGTTGGAGGGATTGTGCGTTCCTGGTGTAACTCGGGCAGTTGTTGTTGCCATCCTGTACCTGTCCCGCAGGTGTAATGTTCGGATGTACCGATCATGTGCAGGTGTTGTTACACGTGGATTGCCACTGCGAGGACAATCAGCTGTCCGTCCTGTCTCCCTGTCTCCCTGCAATTTATTGCCCTGGTCACATCTGCAGTCCTCCAGTGCCTCCTTGCAGCATGCCTAAGGCACGTTCATACAGATGAGCAGGGACCCTGGGCATCTTTCTTTTGGTGTTTTTCAGAGTCAGTAGAAAGGCCTCTTTAGTGTCCTAAGGTTTCATAACTGTGACCTTAATTGCCTACCGTCTGTAAACTGTTAGTGTTTTAACGACCGTTCCACAGGTGCATGGTCATTAATTGTTTATGGTTCATTGAACAAGCATGGGAAACAGTGTTTAAACCCTTTACAATGAAGATCTGTGAATTATTTTGATTTTTACTAATTATCTTTGAAAGACAGGGTCCTGAAAAAGGGATGTTTCTTTTTTTGCTGAGTTTAGCAGGCGTAAAAAGACGTCTGAGGAGGGAGCACGGGATGCCGCGGAGCTGAGCAGATGTTAACAAACCGAGCTCTTCAAAGTTATCCTGTTGTTACCTAAATAACAACGTTGAAACAATATTCTAACATCGGCTGATAAACTGTTAAGTACTTAGCTTCCCAAAGAGCCATGGACCTCCAGCCGAGAGGCAAGAAGGATGACCAGAACTTTGTTGAATCCCAAGATAATGATACACCACAGCTAGCAAGATTAGCATTAGCCCTTAAATCTCAGACAGTTCCAGACTGTTGCTTTCAGCATTCTCTTTTGAGTCTTCCAGCATGCTTGCTACTCTCCTCTGGGAAATTCAAGATAGTAACAAAGGTCTTACACTGGAAATTGACAAGAAATTGTCTGAACTCCATTCTTCCATTGACGACCTAAAATCCTCCCTGAGTGATCTCCTTTTGAGAACGACTGAGGCTGAGTTGCGCATTAGCACAGTTGAAGATACCATCACTCGACATGACCAGGTTATGAAACAGCTGCAGAATGACAATGCCTATCTCAAAAACAAGGTAGATCAGATGGAGAACCAGAGCAGACGTAGCAAGGTGGACTGAAGGTGGACAGCGAGGGCCGTGTCCCGGTCCGTTTCTTCACTCAATGGATCCCTGAGGTCCTAGGCATAACCAACTTCACCAAGCCGCTGGAAATCGAACACACCCACAGAACCTCAACAACGAAACAGTTGCCAGATGAGCCCCCACGGGCCGTGCTGATCAGGTTCTTCCATTTCCAGGACAGGGAGAAGATACTGCAAATCACAAGAGGCAAAGGGGACATCACCATCAATGGAAAGGGGGTCAGCCTTTTCCTGAATCTGAGCGTGGATCTCGCCAGACATCGCAAGCAGTTCAAGCCAGTCGTCAAAGCACTGAAGGAGAAGAACATCACCGGCTACTTCATTCACCCTGAGCGGATGAAAGTTCAGTACAAAGGCCAAATCCATCTCTTCGACACACCGGGAAAAGTGTTCACTTGTCTAAATGAACTGAACCGTGTTTGATTCACAAAGGTCTATCCATGAGATATGACTTGTTTTTTTCTTTGTGCTGTCCTGGGACTGTTATGCTGATGTCTACTTGGAATTTTGATCAGTTTACCCCGCGATTCGGTTGCTACAGTTGATTTGGACATTTTCAACTAGCAGTTTTTTTTACATTTACAGGAGAGTATATCTTGGTTTGGTCAATATCCACTGGGCGAATAAAATTAGTAGGCTTATATCCATTGCTTTTTCCCCATTTATGTTTCTTCTCCTCTCCTGAAAAGAGACTCAAGCAGCCCACATCCCTGGGTCGCTCCTCTTTTCAGTTTGCTGCAGCTAGTGACTGGAACGAGCTGCAACAAACACTAACTGGACAGTTTTATCTCAATCTCTTCATTCAAAGACTCAATCATGGACACTCTTACTGACAGTTGTGGCTGCTTTGTGTGATGTATTGTTGTCTCTACCTTCTTGCCCTTTGTGCTGTTGTCTGTGCCCAATAATGTTTGTACCATATTGTGCTGCTACCAAGTTGTGTTGCTACCATGCTGTGTTGTCATGTGTTGATGCCTTGCTATGTTGTTGTCTTAGGTGTCTCTTTATGTAGTGTTGCATTGTCTCTCTTGTTGTGATGTGTGTTTTGTCCTATATTTATATTGTATTTATTTTTAATCCCAGGCCCCGTGTCCGCAGGAGGCCTTTTGCCTTCTGTTTGGCTGTCATTGTAAATAAGAATTTGTTCTTAACTGACTTGCCTAGTTAAATACATGTTAAATAAAAAGCCCTTCTTGTTGCCAGTAATTATTCAGCAATAAGTGTCTATTCACAATGTTTTCAACATAGAGAGCAAGTAGGCTTTAGCTTACGCAAAGGTTTAGCTAGTAAGAGCAAGACTGAAATCGAGCAACACTCTACAAGTGTGTTCATTGTTGGGATTGTGGTTTTAGTCCGACAATCAGGGTGGGTGGGTTTTTTCTTCTTCTTTGTTTTCTATGTTTAATGTTGTTTCCTTCCTAAAGAGACACATAGGTCACTTCAGTGTTCAAACTAAAGTTGAAACATTTCCTGACTATTTACATATGAGGGATTACCATTCGGTTACATATTTGAAACCCAACCCATGCTTAATCCACTAAAATATGTCACATTCAACCTAAAATAACTTAATAACAGCCCGATTAAGAGGAAAATAGTCTATACATACCTTAAGAAATTAAAGGCTGACATTGTGTTTTTACAAGAAACATCTAACAGCCAGTGAACACAAATTAAAGAGGGAATGGGAAGGACAAGTTTTTGCGTCCTCTTTTAACTCCAAAGCAAGAGGAACTGCAATTTTGATAAGTAGACACATCCCTTTCTGTGTCAGCAACACCATCTCTGATCCCTCGGGCAGGTTTGTTTTGGTGCAGGGGCATATGTTTTCAGAGTCAACAACACCATCTCTGATCCCTCGGGCAGGTTTGTTTTGGTGCAGGGGCATATGTTTTCAGAGTCAACAACACCATCTCTGATCCCTCTGGCAGGTTTGTTTTGGTGCAGGGGCATATGTTTTCAGAGTCAACAACACCATCTCTGATCCCTCTGGCAGGTTTGTTTTGGTGCAGGGGCATATGTTTTCAGAGTCAACAACACCATCTCTGATCCCTCGGGCAGGTTTGTTTTGGTGCAGGGGCATATGTTTTCAGAGTCAACAACACCATCTCTGATCCCTCTGGCAGGTTTGTTTTGGTGCAGGGGCATATGTTTTCAGAGTCAACAACACCATCTCTGATCCCTCGGGCAGGTTTGTTTTGGTGCAGGGGCATATGTTTTCAGAGTCAACAACACCATCTCTGATCCCTCTGGCAGGTTTGTTTTAGTGCAGGGGCATATGTTTTCAGAGTCAACAACACCATCTCTGATCCCTCGGGCAGGTTTGTTTTGGTGCAGGGGCATATGTTTTCAGAGTCAACAACACCATCTCTGATCCCTCGGGCAGGTTTGTTTTGGTGCAGGGGCATATGTTTTCAGAGTCAACAACACCATCTCTGATCCCTCTGGCAGGTTTGTTTTGGTGCAGGGGCATATGTTTTCAGAGTCAACAACACCATCTCTGATCCCTCAGGCAGGTTTGTTTTGGTGCAGGGGCATATGTTTTCAGAGTCAACAACACCATCTCTGATCCCTCAGGCAGGTTTGTTTTGGTGCAGGGGCATATGTTTTCAGAGTCTTGGACCCTATTGAATACTGTATTTATGCTTCTAACTACGATGACCATATGTTTACTCAGAATGTCTTCCTTCAGGTTGCTCAAGCACCACCAGGATCTCTAACTGGCTGGAGGAGATTTACATTTTTGTTTAGATACAGTTCTTAATAAACCTCTGATAAACCCTCACTTCTTACCAAAGCCACCAAGCTCACCATGTCATTCATGAAGGATCTCAATTTACTAGACATCTGGATGGGACTACTCATTTTATTCACACCCACAGAACACACACATGCATATATCACTTTTTGCTAGCAACCAAACTGTTTCATAGAGTGTTAGACACCGATTATCTCCCCAGATACCATTCTCCTCTGGTATTATCAATCTCCATTCCTACCAAGGTAAATGTAGATGGAGACTAAATTCTACACTCCTGAAGCAACCTGATTTTTATGCATTCATCAAAGAGCAGATCAATATTTTTTACTTTGACAAACAAATCCTCCACTCCAGCAACAGCTGGTGCACGAAATCTAACGAAGTCTCTAGATTTTGCTCGCCTGAAGTAGAGTATATTGTGATAAATTGCAGGATACTACTTGCCTAGAGAGTTCTCAGCTATACTTTTCGTGGCTGTTTATTTACCACCACAAATAGATTATGGCACTAAGACTGCACTCAGTAAGCTGTATAAGGAAATAAGCAAATAGGAAACCACTCACCCAGAGGTGGCGCTCCTAGTGGCCGGAGACTTTAATGCAGGGAAATTTAAATCAGTTCTACCAAATCTCTATCAACATGTAAAATGTGCAACCAGAGGGAAAAAAATTCTAGATCACCTGTACTCCACACACAGAGACGCGTACAAAGCTCTCCCTCGCCCTCCATTTGGTAAATCCGACCACAACTCTATCCTCCTGATTCCTGCTTAAAAGCTCAAATGAAATCAGGAAGCACCAGTGACTCGGTCTATAACAAAGTGGTCAGATGAAGCAGATGCTAAACTACAGGACTGTTTTGCTATCACAGACTGGAACATGTCCCGGGATTCTTACGATGACATTGAGGAATACACCACATCAGTCACTGGCTTTATCAATAAGTGCATTGAGGACGTCGTCCCCACAGTGACTATACATACATACCCCAACCAGAAGCCATGGATTACAGGCAACATTCGCCCTGAGCTAAAGGGTAGAGCTGTTGCTTTCAAGGTGCGGGACTCAAACCCGGAAGCTTACAAGAAATGCATGAGAGCATCAGCTGTTCCGGACGACTGTATGATCACGCTCTCCGTAGCCGACGTGAGTAAAACCTTTAAACAGGTCAACATACACAAGGCTGCGGGGCCAGACGGATAACCAGGACGTGTGCTCCGGGCATGTGCTGACCAACTGCCAGGTGTCTTCACTGACATTTTCAACATGTCCCTGATTGAGTCTGTAATACCAACATGTTTCAAGCAGACCACCATAGTTCCTGTGCCCAAAAACACAAAGGCAACCTGCCTAAATGACTACAGACCCTTAGCACTCATGTCCATAGCTATGATGTGCTTTGAAAGGCTGGTCATGGCTCACATCAACAGCATTATCCCAGACACCCTAGACCCACTCCAATTTGCATACCGCCCAAACAGATCCACAGATGATACAATCTCTATTGCACTCCACACTGCCCTTTCCCACCTGGACAAAAGGAACACCTATGTGAGAATGCTATTCATTGACTACAGCTCAGCGTTCAACACCATAGTGCCCACAAAGCTCATCACTAAGGTAAGGATCCTGGGACTAACCACCTTCCTCTGCAACTGGATCCTGGACTTGCTGACGGGCCGCCCCCAGGTGGTGAGGGTAGGTAGCAACACATCTGCCACGCTGATCCTCAACACTGGAGCTCCCCAGGGGTGCGTGCTCAGTCCCCTCCTGTACTCCCTGTTCACCCACGACTGCATCGCCAGGCACTACTCCAACACCATCATTAAGTTTGCAGACAACACAACAGTGGTAGGCCTGATCACCGACAACGACGTGACAGCCTGTAGGGAGGAGGTCAGAGACCTGGCCGGGTGGTGCCAGAACAACAACCTATCCCTCAATGTTACCAAGACTAAGGAGATGATTGTGGACTACAGGAAAAGGAGCACCGAGCACACCCCCATTCTCATCGACGGGGCTGTAGTGGAGCAGGTTGAGAGCTTCAAGTTCCTTGGTGTCCACATCAACAACAAACTAGAATGGTCCGAACACACCAAGACAGTCATGAAGAGGGCACGACAAAGCCTATTCCTCCTCAGGAAACTAAAAAGATTTTGCATGGGTCCTGAGATCCTCAAAAGGTTCTACAGCTGCAACATTGAGAGCATCCTGACCGGTTGCATCACTGCCTGGTATGGCAATTGCTCGGCCTCTGACCGCAAGGCACTTCAGAGGGTAGTGCGTATGGCCCAGTACATCACTGGGGCAAAGCTGCCTGCCATCCAGGACCTCTACACCAGGCGGTGTCAGAGGAAGGCCCTAAAAATTGTCAATGACCCCAGCCACCCCAGTCATAGACTGTTCTCTCTACTACCGCATGGCAAGCGGTACCGGAGTGCCAAATCTAGGACAAAAATGCTTCTCAACAGTTTTTACCCCCAAGCCATAAGGCTCCTGAACAAGTAACCAAATGGTTACCCGGACTATTTGCATTGTGTGCCACCCCAACCCCTCTTTTACTCTGCTGCTATTCTCTGTTTATCATATGTACATAGTCACGTTAACTATACATTCATGTACATACTACATCAATTGGCCCGACCAACCAATGATCCCGCACTTTGGCTAACCGGGCTATCTGCACTGTGTCCCACCACCCGCCAACCCCTCTTTTTACACTACTGCTACTCTCTGTTCATCATATATGCATAGTCACTTTAACCATACCGACATGTACATACTACCTCAATAAGCCTGATTAACCGGTGTCTGTATATAGCCTTGCTACTGTTATTTTCAAATGTCTTTTTACAGGACCCCAGGACTCCCCCCCACCCCCCCTGAATCTGAAATCTCTGAGCTTGAGAAAACCTACCAAAGAGGCCCAACTAAAGACCTATACAGGATTTTGGTGAATAAAAAACGGAAATATAATACTCTGAACACGTATCAAGCTGAGAGGGCCATGACTAAATCAAAACAGCGTTGCTACGAGCTTGTAGAGAAAGCACACAAAGTATTGGCATGGCAACTGAAAGCAGAGGACAAAGGACAATTAACGCTACAGAAACTCTTACTAATGCGAACTCTTTTGACCCCACTGAAATTAATGACACTTTTAAGAAATATTACGAGGCCTTATACTTCTCAATCAAGCGATGATCTATCAGAGATCGACTCTTTTATCTCCTCCCTCAACGTCCCATGCCTTTCAGGGGAAGACAGGGAGCGCCTCAGTGAACAGTTCTCAATCTCTGAATTGTTGGAGTCCATTAAATCCTTACCATCTAATAAATCTCCTGGGGAGGATGGCTGCCCTCCAGATTTCTGAAAATAATCTAAGGAGCTGTTCGTCAACCTACCTTATGGAGGTACTTAAAAAAGCCCTGGGAGGACAACTGCTTTCCAGAGTCTTTCTCACAAACTGTGAATACAGTAATTCACAGGAAAGGGAAAAATGTTAAAGTGCGCCTCCTATAGACCAATCTCTCTCCTTATTACAGATTGTAAACTGGTCACCGAGATGCTATCTAAGAGACTGGAGTCATGTCCCCCTGTTGGTCTAACCAGATCAGACTGGCTTCATAATTAATAGACTGTCCTCCAAGAATCTCCGAAGGATATTTGATATAATTCACCTTGCTAACAAAAACAAAAAACCTAGTGTCGCAGTCTCCCTCGACGCCAAAAAGGCCTTTGATATAGTCTAATGACCATATCTCTTTCGCGTCTTGGAAAATGTTGGTTTAGGCACTGTGTTTGTACATTTGATAAAAATCACTCTACAAATCTCCTATAGCTAGGATTGCTACCAATGGGATTACTTCCTCCTCTTTTCCATCTCTATAGGGGAACAGAAAAGGTTTCCCAATTAGCCCCCACCTCTTCGTCCTCGCCATCGAACCGTTGGCTGAGACCATTAGAACGTGCCCTGACATACATGGCTTTGAGGTGGGCCCCCATACCCATAAATTATCACTTTTTGCGGACAACCTTATCTTATTTCTAATGAACCCAGAACATTCCCTCTCTCACTTACAGAACCTATTAGAGTAGTATAGTTATTTCTCTGAATATATTGTTAAAGTCGGAAGATCACATACACCTTAGCCAAATACATTTAAGCTCAGTTTTAAACTTAGTTTTTCACAATTCCTGACATTTAATCTAGGTAAAAATAATCTGTTTTAAATCAGTTAGGATCATCCCTTTGTGTTTAATGTCAGAATAATAGTAGAGTGAATGATTTATTTCAGCTTCTATTTCTTTCATCACATTCCCAGTGGGTCAGAAGTTTACATACACTCAATTAGTATTTGGTAGCATTGCCTTTAAATTGTTTCACTTGGGTCAAACATTTCGGGTAGCCTTCCACAAGCTTCCCACAATAGGTTGGGTGAATTTTGGCCCTGTCCTCCTGGCAGAGCTGGTGTAACTGAGTCAGGTTTGTAGGCCTCCTTGCTCGCACACGCTTTTTTAGTTCTGCCCACACATTTTTTATAGGAGTGAGGTCAGAGCTTTGTGAAGGCCACTCCAATACCTTGATTTTGATGTCCTTAAGCCAATTTGCCACAACTTTGGAAGTATGCTTGGGGTCATTGTCCATTTGGAAGACCCATTTGCGACCAAGCTGTAACTTCCTGACTGATGTCTTGAGATGTTGCTTCAATATATCCACATAATTTTCCTGCCTCATGATGCCAACTATTTTGTGAAGTGCACCAGTCCCTCCTGCAGCAAAGCACCCCACAACATGATGCTGTCACTGCCGTGCTTCACGGTTGGGATGGTGTTCTTTGGCTTGCAAGCCTCCCCCTTTTCCTCTAAACATAACGATGGTCATTATGGTTAAAAAGCTCAATTTTTGTTTCATCAGCCCAGAGGACATTTCTCAGGAAAGTAGAATCTTTGTCCCCATGTGCAAACCGTAGTCAGTCTTTTTTATGGCAGTTATGGAGCAGTGACTTCTTCTTTTCTGAGTGGCCTTTCAGGTTATGTTGATATAGGACTCATTTTACTGTGGATATAGATACTTTTGTACCTGTTTCCTCCAGCATCTTCACAAGGTCCTTTGCTGTTGCTCTGGAATTGATTTGCACTTTTCGCACCAAAGTACGTTCATGTCTAGGAGACAGAACGTGTCTCCTTCCTGAGCGGTATGACGGCTGCGTGGTCCCATGGTGTTTATACTTGCGTACTATTGTTTGTACAGTTGAACATGGTACCTTCAGGCATTTGGAAGAAAAAGAAACACACACCTATTTAGGCGAGGTGCTGGCTAGCGGAGTAGAAAACTTGAAAATAAAAGAGAGCAGCACACTCTAGGAGCTCAGATGCAAAAATGTAATTACCAACGTCTTGACAGCCAAGCTGTCTTCATCGGGGTAGAATCACAAACACTGCAGAATAACTCATTTATAGTGTCAAAAGACACAGGTGTCTGTAATCATGGCCAAGAGTGGCCTAACATCATTGGTTAATTCTCAAATATTAAAATGGCATTCAAAGAACAGCATACAAACAACAAATGGATAGCATACGATCATAGATTCATTTTAGACTACACAAGCTTACAAACAATTACAATGGCAAAGTAACAATAATCACAAGAATGGCTTCAGATCTAAGTCTACGTTGAGACCGATGGGAGCAAGGGTCTTTAAGTTAAAGATCCAGGCAGCCTCTCATTTTAACAATAAATTATCAAGGTCACCCCCTCTCTTAGGGAGGGTGACATGTTCGATGCCAATATAGCAGAGACAAAATCGAGTGGCCTGCCTCCAAAAAGTGGGCCGCAACTGGGTAAGTCAAGTTTTTGCACCTAATAGTACTACGATGCTCTGAGACACGTACTTTTAATTCGCGCTTTGTTTTACCCACATCATTTTTACCACAAGGACAAGTTATAAGATAAATAACTGCCTTAGTGGAGAACATAATAACACCTTTGATTGGGATCGATTTCCCTGTTTGTGGGTGTTTGAAGGAAGTGCCATTGCATTGAGCACAGCCATTACACTTGTAATTTCAATCCAGTAGGGGCGCAAATAGACGTGCGAGAATATGACCACATTACCGAGACTATCATCGGATTTTAGAATGTGCCAATGTTTGTGAACGATGACCTTAATTTGTTCAGAACGCTTTGAATAGCGGGTAGTTAGAACACAAGAATGCGTCTTTTTTTGCGAGACTGACCTTGAAAAAGGTCATGTCTCGTTTTGTTTTGAATTTTCTCAATGGCAATATTAATCTGATCATTTTTGTAGCCCCTCTCCTTGAACTTTCTTTGCGTCTCAGCCATATTTCTGTCAAAATCTGACTGTTTTTTGCTAATTCTTTTGATTCGACAGAATTGGCTGTAGGACAAACTATTTTTCAAGGAAAGTGGGTGACAACTATCAGCCCTCAACAAACTGTTACGATCAGTAAGGTTTCCTGTAAAGATCAGTGTATAGAAGATTATCTTCACACAAGATCAGAAGATCAAGAAAGAGTGTGCGGCTGTCTTTTATTTTCAAACCTTCAGGCGTTTGGAAATTGCTCCCAGGGATGAACCAGACTTGTGGAGGTCTACAATTGTTTTTATGAGGTCTTGGCTGATTTCTTTTGATTTTCCCATGATGTCAATTACAGAGGCACTGAGTTTGAAGGTAGGCCTTGAAATACATCCACAGGTACACCTCCAATTGATTCAAATGATGTCACTTAGCCTATCAGAAGCTTCTAAAGCCTTGACATTTCTGGAATTTTCCAAGCTGTTTAAAGGCACAGTCAATTTAGTGTATGTAAACTTCTGTCCCACTGGAATTGTGATACAGTGAATTATAAGTGAAATAATCTGTCTGTAAACAATTGTTGGAAAAATTACTTGTGTCATGCACAAAGTAGATGTCCTAACCGACTTGCCAAAACTCTAGTTTGTTAACAAGAAATTTGTGGAGTGGTTGAAAACCAAGTTTTAATGACTCCGACATAAATGTATGTAAACTTCCGACTTCAACTGTAAGGTCAATTTTGATAAAAGCAAAATATTACCGTTCTGTCTTTGACCATCATACCATCAAGCATAAGTTTCCTTTTAGATGGTTTCCTGTGGGCTTCACATATTTGGGAATAATGGTAGATGATAACCTGAACAACCTCTATTAACTCAATCTGGCCAGCTTGTTGAAAAAGGTGGAAGGTAACCTGTGTAAATGGATGGACGTGCCTCTCACTCTACTGGGTAAAATTTATGTAATTCAAATGAATGTCCTGCCCAGATTTCTATGTTTGTTTTAATCTCTCCCCATCTCCGTGCCCACAGCATTCTTTTCCTCTCTCGTCAAGCTGACCAGATGGTTTACCTGGCACGGCAAAGTCCCTAGGGTTAGCCCGGACAAACTGACCCTTGATTATGGTCAAGCATATTGGACTGTTAGCTGAATAGCTCCATCAGCCAATTTCTTGGGCCACTATACCTATTTTGCCAATTGGACTTGGACCCCTCTGCTACTCGGAACCCTGCTAATCCATCACGACTGGTCTATCGACGTCAACGCACGCGGAGGCTAAAACAGACTTTCCTCGGTTTGCTAGCCCCGGCCTGCTAGCTGTCTGAATCGCCGTGTCTCCAGCCAGCCCAACCACTCACTGGACCCCTATGATCACTCGGCTATGCATGCCTTTCCCTAATATCAATATGCCTTGTCCATTACTGTCCTGGTTAGTGATTATTGTCTTATTTCACTGTAGAGCCTCTAGCCCTACTCAATACGCCATAACCAACCATTTAGTTCCACCCACATATGCGGTGACATCACCTGGTTTAAACGTTTCTAGAGACAATATCTCTCTCATCATTACTCAATGCCTAGGTTTACCTCCAATGTACTCACATTCTACCATACCTTTGTCTGTACACTATGCCTTGAATCTATTCTATCGCACCCAGAAACCTGCTCCTTTTACTCTCTGTTTTGAACTTACTAGACGACCAGTTCTGTTAGCCTTTAGCCATACCCTTATCCTACTCTTCCTCTGTTCCTATGGTGATGTAGAGGTTAATCCAGGCCCTGCAGTGCCTAGCTCCACTCCTACTCCCCAGGTGCTCTCATTTGTTGACTTCGGTAACGGTAAAAGCCTTGGTTTCATGCATGTTAACATTAAAAGCCTCCTTCCTAAGTTTGTTTTATTCACTGCTTTAGCACACTCTGCCAACCCGGGTGTCCTAGCTGTGTCTGAATCCTGACTTAGGAAGACCTAAACCAAAAACCATGAAATTTCCATCCCTAACTATAACATTTTCCGACAAGATAGAACTGCCAAAGGGGGCGGTGTTGCAATCTACTGCAGAGATAACCTGCAGAGTTCTGTCTTACTATCCAGGTCTGTACCCAAACAATTCGAGCTTCTACTTTTAAAAATCCACCTTTCCAGAAACAAGTGTCTCACCGTTGCCGCTTGTTATAGACCCCCCTCGGCCAGTTGTGCCCTGGACACCATATGTGAATTGATCGCCCCCCATCTATCTTCAGAGTTTGTACTGTTAGGTGACCTAAACTGGGATATGTTTAACACCCCGGCCGTCCTACAATCTAAGCTAGATGCCCTCAATCTCACACAAATCATCAAGGAACCTACCAGGTACAACCCCAAATCCGTAACCATGGGCACCCTCTTAGATATCATCCGGACCAACCTGCCCTCTAAATACACCTCTGCTGTTTTCAACCAGAATCTCAGCGATCACTGCCTCATTGCCTGTGTGTGTACTGGGTCCGCGGTCAAACGACCACCCCTCATCACTGTCAAACACTCCCTAAAATACTTCAGCGAGCAGGCCTTTCTAATCGACCTGGCCCGGGTATCCATAAAGGATATTTACCACATCCCGTCAGTAGAGGATGCCTGGTTATTCTTTAAAAGTGCCTTCCTCACCATCTTAAATAGGCATGCCCCATTCATAAAATGTAGAACCAGGAACAGTTATAGCCCTTGGTTCTCTCCAGACCTGACTGACCTTGACCAGCACAAAAACATCCTGTGGCGTTCTGCATTAGCATCGAATAGCCCCCGTGATATGCAACTTCTCAGGGAATTTAGGAACCAATATACACAGGCAGTTAGGAAAGCAAAGGCTAGCTTTTTCAAGCAGAAATGTTCATCCTGTAGCACAAACTCAAAAAAGTTCTGGGAAACTGTATAGTTTCTGTATAGTCCAAGGAAGAGCACCTCCTCCCAGCTGCCCACTGCACTGAGGTTAGGAAACACTGTCACCACCAATAAATCCACTATAATTGAGAATTTCAATAAGCATTTTTCTACGGTTGGCCATGATTTCCACCTGGCTACCCCTACTCCTATCAACAGCCCTGCACCCCCCAAGCCTCCCCATTTTTCCTTCACCCAAATCCAGATAGCTGATGTTCTGAAAGAGCTGCAAAATCTGGACCGCTATATATCAGCCGGGCTAGACAGTCTGGACCCTTTCTTTCTAAAATTATCTGCTGAATTTGTTGCAACTCCTATTACTAGCCTGTTCAACGTCTCTTTCGTGTCGTCTGAGATTCCCAAAGATTGGAAAGCTGCCACGGTCATCCCCCTCTTCAAAGGGGGAGACACTCTAGACCCAAACTAATATAGACCTATATCTATCCTACCCTGCCTTTCTAAGGTCTTCAAAAGCCAAGTTAACAAACAGATTACAAACCATTTCGAATCCCACCGTACCTTCTCCGCTATGCAATCTGGTTTCAGAGCTGGTCATGGGTGCACCTCAGCCACGCTCAAGGTCCTAAACGATATCATAACCTCCATCGATAAGAGACATTACTGTTCAGCTGTATTCATTGACCTGCACAAGGCTTTTGACTCTGTCAATCACCACTGTTGAGTCGGCAGAAATCTCAAATTATTGCCTCGCCTGGTTCGCCAACTACTTCTCTGATAGAGTTCAGTGTGTCAAATCGGAGGGCCTGTTGTCCGGACCTCTGACCGTCTCTATGGGGGTGCCACAGGGTTCAATTCTCGGGCCGACTCTCTTCTCTGTATACATCAATGATGTCGCTCTTGCTGCTGGTGATTCTCTGATCCACATCTACGCAGATGACACCATTCTGTATACCTCTGGCCCTTCTTTGGACACTGTGTTAACTAACCTCCAGACGAGCTTCAATGTCATACAACTCTCCTTCGGTGGCCTCCAATTGCTCTTAAATGCAAGTAAAACTAAATGCATGCTATTCAACCGATCGCTGCCTGCACCTGCCCGCCCATCCAGCATCACTACTCTGGACGGTTCTGACTTAGAATATGTGCACAACTACAAATACCTAGGTGTCTGGTTAGACTGTAAACTCTCCTTCCAGACTCAAATTAAGCATCTAAAATCGGCTTCCTATTTCGCAACAAAGCATCCTTCACTCATGCTGCCAAACATACCGACCATCCTACCGATCCTCGACTTCGGCGATGTCATTTACAAAATAGCCTCCAACACTCTACTCAAGAAACAGTGCCATATGTTTTGTCACCAAAGCCCCATATACTATCCACCACTGCGACCTGTACGCTCTCGTTGGCTGGCCCTCGCTTCACACTCGCCACCAAACCCACTGGCTCCAGGTCATCTACAAGTCCTTGCTAGGTAAAGCTCTGCCTTATCGCAGCTCACTGGTCATCATGGCAACACCCACCCATAGCACGCACTCCAGCAGGTATATCACCCCTAAAGCCAATTCTTCCTTTGGCCGCCTTTCCTTCCAGTTCTTTGCTGCCAATGACTGGAACGAACTGCAAAAATTACGGAAGCTGGAGACTCACATCTCCCTCACTAGCTTTAAGCACCAGCTGTCAGAGCAGCTCACAGATCACTGCACCTGTACATAGCCCCTCTGTAAATAGCCCATCAAACTACCTCATCCCCATACTGTATTCATTTATCTTGCTCCTTTGCACCCCAGTATCTCTACTTGCACGTTCATCTTCTGCACATCTATCATTCCAGTGTTTAATTGCTATATTGTAATTACTTCGCCACCATGGCCTATTTATTGCCTTACCTCCCTTATCCTACCTCATTTGCACACACTGTATATAGACTTGTTCTACTGTATTATTGACTGTATGTGTGTTTATTCCATGTGTAACTCTGTGTTGTTGTATGTGTCGAACTGCTTTGCCTTATCTTGGCCAGGTCGTAGTTGTAAATGAGAACTTGTTCTCAGCTAGCCTACCTGGTTAAATAAAGGTGAAATAAACTAAAAAATAAAAGGGGGCTTAAACCTCCCCAATTTCAGAATGTATTACTGGGCTGCACAGTCTAGATTTCTGGCTCAGAGGTTTGATAATGGTCCTTATCCCTTATGGTTGAACATTGAAAAGTTTGAGATACATGAGGACACTGGGTTAGAATTGTTTTACAAATGGGACCCGAAATCTATTTAAAACTACCACAGACAGCCCTTTATTATACATTCTGTCCTGGCATGGTGTAGACTGCACAAGCTGTTCAGACAAGAGGGATTTCTAAAACCCCTCTATGGAACAATAGATTGATTCCTATGTTTTTCAGAATAGTCACTTTAGAGCATGGTTTGATAAGGGCATCACTCTTCTGGAACATTGTTATGAGGAGGGGATTCTCGTGTCCTTCAACAGCTGAAACAGAAGTACCATTTGTCTAACAACTACAAAGTTTTATTATGATGAATCTCAAGGGACAATGGAACCTACCTAAGATTGAACAACTCCATGCAGACCAACCACTGTTCAAGACCATTTCCTGTGTTTACGATGCTCTTATGTCAGGATTACCACTGCCGAGCTAGATAAACCCTGACTTAGATGGGGAAAATATCTGGGTATTAATCTTGATAAGGGACTATGATCCAGTTTAATTTCTTCCATCAGCATTATATCACCCCATCTAGATTGCACAAGTTCAACCCTGACATCTCCTCCCTATGTTTTAGATGTGGCTCAGATGAAGGAACATTCCACTTGGCAGTGTTCAAAACTACAAAGTTTCTGGCAAGGGGTAAGCGATACCATATGCTCAGTTCATTGGGCTGCATTCCCTTTAAACCTGTAGGTCTGTCTACTGGGTAACTTTACTAATTCCAATCTTAGGCAAAGCCATACTATAAAGCTAACAGAAATATTGCTAGCGATTGCTAAGAAATGTATTGCCTTGAAATGGAAATCGGATTCCCCCTGCCAGTTGCAGTGTGGCTGTCGGAAGTTAATAGTTGCATCCCACTGGAGAAAATCACTTACTGCTTGAGGAATAAGTTAAAGACATTTTACAGAATTTGGCAACCTTTTATTGATTATATGGAGAATCTCCCCTCACATCACATTGATTGCATCTCTATATAATCCTCACGTAATGTTTCACACTTAATGTATAATATGTAGCCTACGGCAGGTAGACCATGTGATCCAATGTCTCATTCATTTTTTATTATTGTAGTTTTTTTTATATACTATATACTGTATTTTTTTTTATTGCATTTACATTATTGTCTGTTGTCTTGTAAGGTTATTTTCACTTTATTATATTGCTGTCTAATTTCTTCTCATTTTTATTTTGAATGTTCTTAACTGGAAAATGCAAAAATAAAATATATATATATATTTTTTTAAAGGCACCTGAGCAGAGTCCCAACATATGTTTTTCAGGGGAAACGGAAGTTAGGTTGAAAACCGGAAACATCTACTTTCTTCCGTCCCCGCAGAGAGTGCCTCATTGCTGTTGCTCTAAGATGGCAACTCAGTGCGAATGCTCATGTGCCAATTGAATCTCAAGGAAACAATCAATGATTGTATTTTGACTAACGTTTCATTAGAAAGCATGGGTCTTAACAAACAAAGAAAGGCATTCAACAACAGAAAACAAACATAGGCACACGGTGAGGGTTTAAGAATTTACATTTTTGATGTATCGACTGCTAGCGACCTGAAAGAGTCGGTGCTTAAATTCTTGGAGTTGAGATCTTGGCTATATATTCCCCATGATTCATGACAAACACATTGCAACACAATCATTATAAGTGAGTAAAATCTAAAGTCTTTATTGAAATACCAGCCATTTGCGATGCTGTACAGTGGAATTGAGAGAAATGATCAAGTTTGTCATATAGCATAGGCTTTCAACATAGGGACGGCTGGTGGGGTGTAAGAGGTCAAAATATGTGAGAGAATTAAAATATTTGAGGAATGTCACAGTTTATTGTAACTGAAAATTCAGAATCCAACTAAATTTTGCAACATAGCCTACTGTAACTCATTCTCTTGGCTTGTTTTCCTGAAAGCAGGGTATCCCAATTCCAACAACGGTCAAATATGCAACTCACACACACTCATAAGAATATCAAGCAAGTCCTACGAACTGAGACAGTGAATGCTTGTGCGCAAGGTGGCAGTTAGCCATGGATGACTAGACTGTAATGGTTTATATAAAACAGGCATTATATTATTAAAGGTCAAATACTGTCATTTATCTCAATATCAAATCATTTCTGGGTAACAATTAAGTACCTTTTACTGGGATTATTTTTTACCAAAGAGCAATTTCTCAAGTAAGAATTTTGCTAGGAATGTCTTGGAGTGATCTGAGTGGGGAGGGGAAAACAGAAAACTAGCTGTTATTGGCAGGAAGGTTTGGAACTCTCTTTCTTATTGGTCCATTAACTAATTTACCACCTGGTGATTTCCCCAGGCAGGCCAAAACTCCATCCCACCAAAACTGGCTGAAATTTCAAATGTTTTTTCCCCCCCAAACAGCTCTTACACTAAGAGGACTATCATAATTTTCACAATTTCACAGTATTATTCCAACATCATAGTGTGGAATTATATATAAAACACAGGAAGTAACGGTTTTGACTGCACTGGGCCTTTAAAGTCATCCATTGTTAAGTAGAAGTAAAGTTTGAATGTTGCATCTCTGGTTATACTATAAATATATACATTACTGTGGCAGTGGAGACAGGTTTAGGAATATGTTTGAGGATAATATTACCTCTTTAATCTATTACCCAAACTAAACTTGACAATGCTGCATACATACAGTACATCATGTAGGATGTGAACAGTTAATTGATTAGAGTTGATTAGAGAAACCAAAAACTATATAATTAGGAGAATCATCCATTTTAGAGAAAGGTACATTTTTCAGACAGTATAAAAACAAGTGAATGGCCTAATAATGTACAGATTGGTTTTTCATACATTGTTATCAGGTAAAATAAGTCATATTTATTTTTCTAGTTCTCAAAACTGTAACTAAACCGTAGATGAGAGTGAAAGATAGTCGGAAGAAAAGTGAATAGTTCCGTTCAGTTGAGGAAATTTAATCAACACTTGATTACAATACTGATTCATTCTGTCTTTAAAACCAGACACACTCCAGTGCAACAGTAGAATGTCCTCTGGCTATGCCAAGGCTAAATGATGTGTAAACATTCTCTGTTTTTGGTTGTTCCTGCAGGTCAGTCCTTTGAATAGTCTGTGTGCCCTCATCAGTACTACCCTACTGTACATAGAGATGCTTGTAGATGTTTGGAGTCCTACTTGCTGAGGTAAAACATTTATGTTTGTTAGATGTCTCTTCTCTGGTCCCATCATGACTTCAACAGAGAAAAGTGATATATTCCAGTTTTTCCAAGCAGCAATTTATGGTATTGATATATAAACTGGATGTTGGACCCACGTGTTACAGTACAATAGCTTTGCACAGAACAGGGTGGGGGCGTTGAGGGTGAGACCTATCGCTCTGACTTGACCTTGTACCGCAGCACTAGGTAGGTGGCAAATCGGAGAATCACGAAGAAGATCCCCAGAACGATGAAGTCCATGTAGAGCTTGGCGTCCTCCACGTCCAACAGTTGGAGGACCTCCTCAGGCTTCTGGAATTTACACACTTTCCCCGGACAATACAGATAGGTACGGTTCATCCCGTATATGGACAGGATCACCCCCTCAAAGCCGTACCTGGGAGGCAACACAGACTAATTGGTCTAAAATCTAGATTAAACCAGATGACAGGTACCTGCATTGTTATTATTTACAGGACAATTCAATGCAAAGATGAAAACAACCACAGTGTTCCTGTGCATTGCGACATTTTACCCCCTCTCTCTTTTCATATTTTATTGAGATAAGCAGGCATGAAGTGAGTAGTGGAGACACTTATAGGTACAGTGGCAAGAAAAAGTATGTGAACCCTTAGGCATTACATGGATATCTGCATAAATTTGACATAACATTTTATCTGATCTTCATCTAAATCACAACAATAGACAAACATAGTGTGATTAAACTAATAACACACAAATTATTGTATTTTTCTTTTCTATATTGAATACATCATCTAAACATTCACAGTTTAGGTTGGGAAAAGCATGTGAACCCCCTAGGCTAATAAGTCAGCTAACCAGGAGTCCAATCAATGATGAGATTGGAGATGTTGGTTAGAGCTGCCTTGCCCTATAAAAAAAAACACTCACACAATTTGAGTTTGCTATTCACAAGAGGCATTGCCTGATGTGAACCATGCCTTGAACAAAATAGATCTCAGAAGACCTAAGATTAAGATTTTTTTGACTTACAGTATATAAAGCTGGAAAGGGTTAGAAAAGTATCTCTAAAGGCCTTGATGTTCATCAGTCCACAGTAAGACAAATTGTCTATAAACGGAGAAAGTTCAGCACTGTTGCTACTCTCCCTAGGAGTGGCTGTCCTGCAAAGATGACTGCAAGAGCACAGTGCAGAATTCTCAAAGGTTAAGAAGAATCGTAGAGTGTCAGCTAAAAACTTACAGACATTTCTGGAAGATGCTAACATCTCTGTTGAGTCTACAATATGTAAAACACTAAACAATAATGGTATTCATGGGAGGACACCATGGAAGAAGCCACTGCTGTCCAAAAAAAACATTGCTGCACGTCTGAAGTTCGCAAAAGAGCACCTGGATGTTCCACAGCGCTAAAAATATTCTGTTGACAGATTAAACTAAAGTTGTGTTGTTTGGAAGGAAAACACAACACTATGTGTGGAGAAAAAAAAGGCACAACACACCAACATCAAAACCTTATCCCAACTGTAAACTATGGTGGAGGGAGCATCATGGTTTGGGACTGCTTTGCTGCCTCAGCTTGCTATCATTGACCGAAAAATGAATTCCCAAGTTTATCAAGACAGAGAATGTAAGGCAAGAGAATGTAAGGCTATCTGTCTGCCAATTGAAGCTAAACAGAAGGTAGATAATGCAACAGGACACCAACCCATTAGACAGAAGTAAATCAACAACAGAATGGCTCGAACAGAAGAAAATACTCCTTCTGAAGTGGCCCAGTCAGAGTCCTGACCTCAACCCGATTGAGATGCTGTGGCACGACCTCAAGAGAGCGGTTCACACCAGACATCCCAAGAATATTGTGGAACTGAAACAGTTTTGTAAAGAGGAATGGTCCAAAATTCCTCCTGACCATTGTGCAGGTCTGATCTGCAACTATAGAAAACGTTTGTTTGAGGTTATTGCTGACAAAGGAGGGTCAACCTGTTATTAAATCCAAGGGTTCACATACTTTTCCCACCCTGCACTGTGGATTTTTACACGGTGTGTTCAATAAAGAATTATAATTCTTTGTGTGTTATTAGTTTAAACAAACTGTGTTTGTCTATTGTTGTGACTTAGACGATGATCAGATCAAATTTGATGACCAATTTATGCAGAAATCCAGGTAATTCCAAAAGGGTTCACATACTTTTCCTTCCCACTGTAGAAGACGTAAAGCGTTGGACTCTGGGGGTCAAACCTCCACCGCTAGTGGTCATGTTATGTGTAGTTCAAGGTCAGCAGGGTTACCACTAGACCCGGCTACAGCACGAGTGGGACATACCTGACATAGGACACATAGGAGCTCCATTGCAGGTACTTGGGAATGGTGTCAAAGTTGACAAAGAAGCCCGAGAAGAGAAGAACAGGAATGGCAGTGACGGGGCCGACAAAAGTGGCCACCTGTGGAAAGACAGACAGGTAGAGGGGCTAATGGTCTGCACACGTTGCAAGTGACAAGACATTTAAATGGTGCTCCTGGACAAAAGTAGATCTGGTTGTTCATGCAGAAGTTGCGCTAGGGTAGTACAGACTAGGAGACACATACCCATGAAGGCTACATGTGCCAATGCAAAGTGTTAAGAAAATTAGCTAGATGGTGAAACATTAGCATTAGTTAGCATTTAGATAGTTCCAGCAGGTACCTGGAGGTTGGTGGAGGCAGCACCAACCAGGAGCCCTAGTGACTGGGCTACCAGGGCCGTGCAGATCGACAGGGCCAGGAAGAGCAGGAAGCGGGTGGCCTCCGGAGGCTGATCTGTCATCCAGTACACTATACTGCAGTACATGACGGGGCAGAGGACCTGGGGAAGAGCGGGCCGTACTGTACATAAACACTGGGTGGCACTGCTGTATCTATGTTGTATTATGCTGTTGGGGTTCTCTGAGACACAAACGCACACACTTTCTCTTTCCCACTTGCACGCACACACACACACATTTTGCTGTGTGCCTGCTTTGTTTGGATGACCAACTCACCTGGAATGGAATGTCAGCCATAGTCTTAGCCAGATAGTAAGCCTTCAGGCTGTACCAATAGTTTAGATGTTCCCTCAGAAAAATGGACATCTCCAGAGGAACTGCAGGTCAGACATTACGAAATGGCAAACAATAATTAAAACAGCCTGCCTTCTTTAACATACTTAACAATGTCATGGATCCTAGGGGGTCCCTGGGAAACAATGACATTCGTTGCTGAATGGACTATCCAATGTACTACGCTGACTAAATAAATCAAGGTGAATTGACATTGGTTTTAGTTAGCCTAGCAGAGTTAACAAATGCTTATGTGACCCTTCAGAGTAAGCTAGCTTGTTTAAACCCAGGGTTAATGATATCCCTCGGGCCTAGGCTAAGAACATGCATTGTGAAAAGACTTACAGAGACAGAAAACTTTGATTGCATCCCAAATGGCTTTATTATATTCTATTCTCTATTTAGTGCACTACTTTTGACCAGGGAATAGGGTGCCATTTAAGGACGAAACCATTGACTGCAAAGTTCCTCCTGGTGAACAAACAAGTCCCCCCCACAATTCGGTCAACTCACATGTGAGCACGGTGGGCATCAGAGCTCCGAACATGAGGAAGAGCATGGAGAAGAAGAGGAAGCCGGTGTTGTTGAAGACCTTGCTGGCGTCGTTGCCAATGTTCAAGTAGAGCAAGCCGATCAGTACTCCTATGGAGATGTGTGACATCAGCCTTAGGTGTGTCAACACCTGAAACAGAAACGCTCACAATGACTCATGCCCCCCTCTCTTATACAATTCACTCATCCTCATGTCACTGATGGATGTATGGGGCGGATTTATAAGCATGCTCAATGGAGGATCTCACTTAAAAAGTGACTTGTCCACTAATCCATGGCTTGGCTTAAGACTAGCCCAAAAAAGTTGATGTATACATGCGTGCTATTGCTACCTGTTAGCGACCCAGCTACCCGAGGAACCCCTTGTAACTCTACTCACATACCTGGTCTCGACATATTGTCATCAACGTTCTATTGAAGAGAATGCAAAACTGTGTCCAAGTGCTTGTAGCAAATGAATGGCTCTCAATGGCTCCTGAGTCCTGTGAAAAGAGGCAGACAGGGGGCATGTTAAGTCAAAACAGAGTGCGCGCGAGTGGGCGTGCGCGTGCGTGTCAGTGAACGGGGCTTTATTCCTTAGCGATTCTCAGTTGTATGTAGCATTAGTACTCACCTTGAGGCACTTTGTTGGACAAACAGCGGATGTGTCATTTTTGTCACATGACTTCTCCTTCTCCTCTATGGCACACATTCCACCCTGGGCCGCCTCAAACAGAACAGGATTCCAGTCTCCATACTCCCCCGATGCCACTTCAATGACTGGGACAGAGAAAATCCTGTTAACACTTTCTATGAATACCCTGTTACTAAAACACATTATGCATAGCTAGTAGGGCAATATAACTGTATTTTTAAGGCATTATGAAGAGGGTATTAACGCAACCCGGCAGAGGTCTGCAATGTGGGGCAAAAGAGAAAGATATTTAACGGATATTAAGTGTGTGTGCTCTGTTCTGCTCTGTTCATTGAACTCACTGAAATCTGCCGGGTTGTGGTAGGTGGGGCAGTGGAGCCCCAGGTTCTTCAGATAGGGGATGAGGTATGGGACGGTGCCTTTGTATATGCACTGGCCCTGACTCAGGATGTACAGCTGTGGAAGGACGAGACAACACATCAGGTGGAGAGAAAGACACAGCTGGACCGTGGGTGGGGACCTGGGTTTTTCCTGATCACGTGATGTAAGGGAGTGCGAAACTGGCGGCAGGGAAAGTCAGGCGCAGGAGAGCAAAACTGGGTAATCAACGGAGCAGTTTTATTCATAAAACCACCGGAAACCAGAACAAACAAATGGGTACAAAACCCGTCGCGCACCAGAGAAAACGTGCATATGCACTTGCAATAAACAATTCCGCACAAAGACATGGGGGGAACAGAGGGTTAAATACACAACATGTAATGAGGGAATTGAGACCAGGTGTGTGGGAAGACAAGACAAAACAAAAGGAAAATGAAGTGGATCGATGATGGCTAGAAGACCAGCGACGCCGACCGCCAGCGCCGCCCGAACAAGGAGAGGAACCGACTTCGGCGGAAGTCGTGACACGTGACCCTACCAGAAAAAAATGCAGGGCTTTTATACAACTAGGGGGGCCTGGAAATGTTGTGGTCTGGTCAGGTTACAGGGTTAGGAAAAACTCCTCCCTACAACCAGGGGACAACTGCCACAGCTCTGTATGGTCTCTCAGTGTTCATGTGTTGTCTAATCCTTTGATGGAAGTGGACAGAGAGAGGCCTGTTTGTACCTTATCAAACATCTCAAAGAGTTTGGCGCTGGGCTGGTGGATGGTGCAGATGATGGTGCGTCCCCCCAGGGCTAGAGATTTCATAAGAGAAACCACTTGGTAACAGGAGGCACTGTCCAGTCCACTGGAAACAACAGACATAGACAGGGAGAGAGTTAGGGAAGCAGGACCAGCAGGACCAGCAGGATTACGGTAGTTGACAAACAACCTCTATGTCAAATGAATATGGAATGTACAGTATAACACTACGGGGTTATATGTAAAATTTACTCCGTTCCCAAAACCCAGGCTACTGATGGCTAAATAATTCAATTTAATTCAATTCCAGACAACTTTATTAATCCCTGAGGGGGCAGATAGAAATGCACTTTCAGTGCATGGCTACATTTCACATATTCTGAGGGGGAAGGGAGATTTAATCCGTGGTGGAGGTGGAGGTCATGTTACATCATCAGTAGTGTCATAACTACTCCCGCTGCCCCTCTCCATCGCTCGACATCGCCGGTCTACTAACCAGCGGTCCTGGCGCCATCATTACGCACACCTGGACCTCATCATCGTCTTGATTACTCTCCCTTTATTTAGCCCTCAGTAGCCTCAGTCATTAGGCAGTGCTGGTTTCGTTCACGTTCAGTACCCTTCTCCTGTTTTGTTTATCTCCCTTCTCTTATCATTAAAACGTACCTTCTGCACCTGCTTCCTGACTCCAAGCGCATACGTTACAAGTAGAACCAGGAGTTTTTCCTCCAGGCCTTAGATCAAGTAACACTGCCACACTACACCAACAACAAGAATGTACAAGGGCTTATCTTGTCCACCTGATCCATCAATTATGGGACATGGTGACATAGTGAGCCTCTTACCTGGTTGGCTCATCAAAGAACATGACTGGGGGATTGTTGACTAGCTCAAGGGCGATTGCTAGCCGTTTACACTGCCCCCCAGATAGGGAGCTGGTGCGAGTGTGAGCACACTCCTGGAGCCCTAGAGCAGTCAGGATCTCATTCACCTACACACACACACACACACACGCAAGCACACGCACCCACACACACACAGTCTACCATTAGTAGGTAAACACAAATTACAGTCGTACAGTGGGGAGAACGAGTATTTGATACACTGCTGATTTTGCAGGTTTTCCTACTTACAAAGCATGTAGAGGTCTGTAATTTTTATCATAGGTACACTTCAACAGACGGAAAATCACATTGTATGATTTTTTTAAGTAATTAATTTGCATTTTATTGCATGACATAAGTATTTGATACATCAGAAAAGCAGAACTTCATATTTGGTACAGAAACCTGTTTGCAATTACAGAGATCATACATTTCCTGTAGTTCTTGACCAGGTTTGCACACACTGCAGCAGGGATTTTGGCCCACTCCTCAATACAGACCTTCTCCAGATCCTTCAGGCTTCGGGGCTGTCGCTGGGCAATACGGACTTTCAGCTCCCTCCAAAGATTTTCTATTGGGTTCAGGTCTGGAGACTGGCTAGGCCACTCCAGGACCTTGAGATGCTTCTTACGGAGCCACTCCTTAGTTGCCCTGGCTGTGTGTTTCGGGTCATCGTCATGCTGGAAGACCCAGCCACGACCCATCTTCAAAGCTCAAAGCTGAGGGAAGGAGGTTGTTGGCCAAGATCTTACGATACATGGCCCCATCCATCCTCCCCTCAATACGGTGCAGTCGTCTTGTCCCCTTTGCAGAAAATAATCCCCAAATAATGATGTTTCCACATCCATGCTTCACGGTTGGGATGGTGTTCTTGGGGTTGTACTCATCCTTCTTCTTCCTCCAAACACGGCAAGTGGAGTTTAGACCAAAAAGCTCTATTTTTGTCTCATCAGACCACATGACCTTCTCCCATTCCTCCTCTGGATCATCCAGATGGTCATTGGCAAACTTCAGACGGGCCTGGATATGCACTGGTTTGAGCAGGGGGACCTTGCGTGCGCTGCAGGATTTTAATCCATGACGGCGTAGAGTGTTACTAATGGTTTTCTTTGAGACTGTGGTCCCAGCTCTCTTCAGGTCATTGACCAGGTCCTGCCGTGTAGTTCTGGGCGGATCCCTCACCTTCCTCATGATCACTGATGCCCCACGAGGTGAGATCTTGCATGGAGCCCCAGCCCGAGGGTGATTGACCGTCATCTTGAACTTCTTCCATTTTCTAATAATTGCGCCAACAATTGTTGCCTTCTCACCAAGCTGCTTGCCTATTGTCCTGTAGCCCATCCCAGCCTTGTGCAGGTCTACAATTTTATCCCTGATGTCCTTACACAGCTCTCTGGTCTTGGCCATTGTGAAGAGGTTGGAGTCTGTTTGATTGAGTGTGTGGACAGGTGTCTTTTATACAGGTAACGATTTCAAACAGGTGCAGTTAATACAGGTAATGAGTGGAGAACAGGAGGGCTTCTTAAAGAAAAACTAACAGGTCTGTGAGAGCCGGAATTCTTACTGGTTGGTAGGTGATCAAATACTTATGTCATGCAATAAAATGCAAATGAATTACTTAAAAATCATAAAATGTAATTTTCTGGATTTTTGTTTTAGATTCCGTCTCTCATAGTTGAAATGTACCTATGATAAAAAATTACAGACCTCTACATGCTTTGTAAGTAGAAAAACCTGCAAAATCGGCAGTGTATCAAATACTTGTTCTCCCCACTGTATTTATAATTTCACAAATCTACAAGTTGTTCATTTCTGTCCAACTCACCAGTTCCTTTTTCACTTCCATAGTTTCACTGAGCTTCAAGTTGGCTGAAACCTGAAACAACATCAAATCCATAGAATACAGTCATTTAGTTTTAGCCATGAAAATGTACGATATCCACTGAAAATGTACGATATCCACTTTTCACCCTGCAGTACATCAAGTGGATGGCAACAGTTATCTACACCTCACATTAGTCCATAATTTCTGCATAATAACAAACCACAAACATACAACCTATTCTCCCAATAAGAACATGTGTCTGGGTCATGGTCATTAGGCCCCAAACGGAAGAAAACGGACTGAAACAGGGAGACTTGTCCAATAATAATTTTTAGTTTTAAGGTGCAACACGTTTAAAAATGTTTTCAACTGTGTGCCCTAATGAACACGACCCTGTGCTCTCACCATCATGGCTTCCCGGACAGTGAGGTGCAGCAGCAGCATGTCATCCTGCATGATATAACAGGACATCTTACGAAACGTGCGGAGATCTCTGGGTTTCCCATTCACCAAGATCTTCCCTTTCATGCCTGTTTCCCTAAGGAGGAGACACAGGAGTGGAAAATGGACGAATACAAATGTTTTAATTTGACTACTCCTGGTGCATGATGATTGATAATAAACACACATGGGTTTATTTCCATCAAACCCACATTATCTGTGGCTCTTTTCCCATGGTCAAACACATCCCACAATTGTTTAAAACACCCCCCGAAATGGTTTTGGGTACTGTGAAAACCTAATACTAGGTACTAGACCTTCCTCACAGTTACTTTAGATGCTTCCAGTTTTTACAATAATAATGTTATGTGTGCAGGCAGACAAGACAATGGGTTAACATTCCAATCACAGTGGAATGAAACAGAGCGGGAAGACTTTTGGGGAAATTGAAGTCAGACAAGAGGTGTTCGTTGAAAATGGGGATGAATACTTGAATAAGCAAAAATAAGTGCTTGCAGGTAGTATAAGCTATGCAAAAGCAGTGCAGAGCCGTTGCTGAGCGGTAACGTTACCCGCTCATATGCAGATGTCGGACCCCTAGAGACCAGGATTAAATTCCTGCCTCAACCCTTTACCCTGTTACACCTATCTCCCTCTCGTGTTCTGATATATCTGAATAAAACATAAAAAATATATATGTATGGTAGACTGGTGTTCCATTCTCCTTTAAAACAAAAAACTATGCAAAAGAATGATAACAGCCCTCTCACCTGTAGCCAGCCAGGATGTTCATCAGAGTGGACTTGCCGGCCCCAGAGGGCCCCATGATTCCGATCAGCTCTCGGCTGCAGAACCTCCCCGACAGGCACTTAAGTAAGGCTTTAAAACCTGGAAAAAGACCAGACACTTAGAAAATCCCTCAGAGAGATCAGTGAGATTGTATTGTGTAAGGAATAGGTCCATCTATGCAGTGGTGTAAAGTACTTAAGTAAAAATACTTTAAAGTACTACTTAAGTAGTTTTTTGTGGTATCTGTACTTTACTATTTATATTTTTGACAACTTTTACTTTATTACATTCCTAAAGAAAGTTATGTACTTTTTACTCCATACATTTTCCCTAACACCCAAAAGTACTCATCACATTTTGAATGCTTAGCAGGACATGAAAATGGTCACATTCACACACTAATCAAGAGAACATCCCTGGCCATCCCTACTGCCTCTGATCTGGTACTCACGGACTCACAAAACACAAATGCTTAATTTGTAAATTATGTCTGAGTGTTGGAGTGTGCCCCTGGCTATTATGTAAATAAAAAATATTTGCTTAATATTAAGAATTTGAAATGATTTATAATTTTATTTTTACTTTTGATACTTAAGTATATTTCAAACCAAATACTTTTAGACTTTTACTCAAGTAATATTTTACTGTGTGACTCACTTTTACTTAAGTTATTTTCTATTAATGTATCTTTACTTTTACTCATGTATGACAATTGGGTACTTTTTCCACCACACAAATCACAAATGGTATGAGTGATTGCACTGACAAGCTGATTAATTTCAGTAATAACTCAAATCAAATTATATTAGTCACATGCGCCGAATACAACAGGTGTAAAACTTACAGGGAAATGCTTGCTTACGATCCCCTATCCAACAATGCAGTTTAAAAAATATGGATAAGAATAAGATGTAAAAGTAACAGTAATTAAAGAGCAGCAGTGAAATAACAATAGTGAGACTATATACAGGGGGGTACCGGTACATAGTCAATGTGCAGGGGCACCGGTTAGTTGAGGTAATATGTAGGTAGAGTTATTAAAGTGACTATGCATAGATGATAACAACAGAGAATAGCAGCGGTGTAAAATAGGGGGAGAGGGTAATGCAAATAGTCTAGGTAGCCATTTGATTAGAATATCAGGAGTCTTATGGCTTGGGGGTAGAAGATGTTTAGAAGCCTCTTGGACCTAGACTTGGCGCTCCGGTACCACTTGCCGTGCGGTAGGAGAGAGAACAGTCTATGAATAGGGTGGCTGGAGTCTTTGACAATTTTTATGACCTTCCTCTGACACCGCCTGGTATAGAGGTCCTGGATGGCAGAAAGCTTGGCCCCAGTGATGTACTGGGCCATTCGCAGTACTCTCTGTCGTGCCTTGCGGTCGGAGGCCGAGCAGTTGCCATACCAGGCAGTGATGCAACCCATCAGGATGCTCTTGATGGTGCAGCTGTAGAACCTTTTGAGGATCTGAGGACCTACAGTTGAAGTCGGAAGTTTACATCTTAGCCAAATACATTTGAACTCAGTTTTTCACAATTCCTGACATTCAATCCTCATAAAAATTCCCTGTCTTAGGTCAGTTAGGATCACCACTTTATTTTAAGAATGTGAAATGTCAGAATAATAGTAAAGAGAATTATTTATTTAATATTTTATTTCTTTCATCACATACCCAGTGGGTCAGAAGTTTACATACACTCAATTAGTATTTGGTAGCATTGCCTTTAAATTGTTTAACTTAGGTCAATCTTTTTGGGTAGCCGTCCACAAGCTTCCCACAATAAATTGGGTGAATTTTGGCCCATTACTCCTGGCAGAGCTGGTGTAACTGAGCCAGGTTTGTAGGCCTCCTTGCTCGCACACGCCTTTTCAGTTCTGCCCACACATTTTCTATAGGAGTGAGGTCAGGGCTTTTTCAAGGTACTCCAGTACCTTGACTTTGTTGTACCTAAGCCATTTTCCAACAACTTCGGAAGTATGCTTGAGGTCATTGTCCATTTGGAAGATTAATTTGCGACCAAGCTTTAACTGATGTCTTGAGATGTTGCCTCAATATATCCACATAATTTTCCTCCCTCATGATGCCATCTGTTTTGTAAAGTGCACCAGTTCCTCCTGCAGCAAAGCACACCACGCTGCGATCACCACGCTGCGCTTTGGTCCAAAGCTTCTTCCTTTGTCACGAACCGGCTCGAAGTTTGTAACAAAAAGGGAGACCATGTGGAGATAAGGAATAACAAAATATATTTGTTAACTGAGGTAAACTAAATACAATTAACAATGGTGTGTGTGGTCAGTAATCAGTAGTGTAAGTGAGTGTTTGCGTGCATAAATGTGATAATGAGGGGTGTTGAAAGGTGCCAAAGCAAACAAACGGCCGCAAAAATGCCACAACCAAAATCTATAAGTGTGTCTGCATGGAGAGAGTCTCCTCAATGAATGGGGAAGAGGTGTATTTATCCCGGGACACACCCGGTGTATCCCATGTCACTGACGACCCTCCCGGCTCCGCCGACCGGCATCCTATTAAGGAAAACAAGAACAAAGAGAAAGAATATGGCAGACAAAGTGGGAGGGTCGTCACACTTGCTGAGCGGCCTTTCAGGTTATGTCGATATAGGACTCGTTTTACTCTGGATTTAGATACTTTTGTACCTGTTTCGCACCAAAGTACGTTCATCTCTAGGAGACAGAACGCGTCACCTTCCTGAGTGGTATGACGGCTGCGTTGTCCCATGGTGTTTATACTTGCGTACTATTGCTTGTACAGATGAACGTGGTACCTTCAGGCGTTTGGAAATTGCTCCCAAGGGTGAACCAGACTTGTGGAGGTCTACAATTTTTTTCTGAGGTCTTGGCTGATTTATTTTGATTTTCCCATGATGTCAAGCAAAGAGACACTGATGTTGAAGGTAGGCTTTGAAATACATCCACAGGAACACCTCCAATTGACTCAAATGATGTCAATTAGCCTATCATAAGCTTCTAAAGCCATGACATCATTTTCCAGGATTTTCCAAGCTGTTTAAAGGCACAGTCAACTTCTTATCGGCAGACTCAACAGCCTTTCTCAAATGACTGCCTCACCTGGTTCACCAACTACTTCTCAGACAGAGTTCAGTGTGTCAAATTGGAGGGCCTGTTGTCCGGACCTCTGGGGGTGCCACGGGGTTCAATTCTCAGGCCGACACTTTTCTTTGCATACATTTTTTTTCTCACCTTTATTTAACCAGGTAGAACAAGTTCTCATTTACAACTGTGACCTGGCCAAGATAAAGCAAAGCAGTTCGACACATATAACAACACAGAGTTACACATGGAGTAAAACAAATATACAGTAGAAAAATAAGTCCATGTACAATGTGAACAAATGAGGTGAGTTAAGGGAGGTGATGGCAATAAATAGGCCATGGTGGCGAAGTAAATACAATATAGCAATTAAAACACTGGAATGGTAGATTTGACAGTAGATGAGTGTACTGGGGTACAAAGGAGCAAAATAAATAAATACAGTAGGGGAAGAGGTAGTTGTTTGGGCTATTTATAGATGGGCTATGTACAGGTGCAGTGATCTGTGAGCTGCTCTGACAGCTGGTGCTTTGGGGATGAGAAGTGAGATATACGTGCTGGAACGCGTGCTACGGGTGAGTGCAGCTATGGTGACCAGCGAGCGGAGATAAGGTGGGACTTTACCTAGCAGGGTCTTGTAGATGACCTGGAGCCAGTGGGTTTGGTGACGAATATGAAGCGAGGGCCAGCCAACGAGAGCGTACAGGTCGCAGTGGTGGGTAGTATATGGGGCTTTGGTGACAAAACGGATGGCACTGTGATAGACTGCATCCAATTTGTTGAGTAGGGTGTTGGAGGCTATTTTGTAAATGACATCGCCAAAGTTGAGGATCGGTAAGATGGTCCGTTTTACGAGAGTATGCTTGGCAGCATGAGTGAAGGATGCTTTGTTTGAAAATAGGAAGCCAATTCTACATTTAACTTTGGATTGGAGATGTTTTATGTGAGTCTGAAAGGAAAGTTTACAGACACCTAGGTATTTGTAGTTGTCCACATATTCTAAGTCAGAACCGTCCAGAGTAGTGATGCTGGATGGGCGGGCAGGTGCAGGCAGCGATCGGTTGAAGAGCATGCATTTAGTTTTACTTGTATTTAAGAGCAGTTGGAGGCCAAGGAAGGAGAGTTGTATGGCATTGAAGCTCGTCTGGAGGGTTGTTAACACAGTGTCCAAAGTAGGGCCAGAAGTATACAGAATGGTGTCGTCTGCGTAGTGGTGGATCAGAGACTCACCAGCAGCAAGAGCGACATCATTGATATATACAGAGAAGAGAGTCGGCCCAAGAATTGAACTCTGTGGCACCCTCATAGAGACTGCCAGAGGCCCGGACAACAGGCCCTCAGATTTGACACACTGAGAAATAGTTGGTGAACCAGGCGATCATTTGAGAAAACAAGGCTGTTGAGTCTGCCGATGAGGATTGACAGAGTCGAAAGCCTTGGCCAGATCAATGAATACGGCTGCACAGTATTTTTTCTTATCGATGCCGGTTAAGATATCGTTTAAAACCTTGAGCGTGGCTGAGGTGCACCCATGACCAGCTCTGAAACCAGATTGCATAGCGGAGAAGGTACGGTGGGATTCGAAATGGTCGGTGATCTGTTTGTTAACTTGGCTTTCGAAGACCTTAGAAAGGCAGGGTAGGATAGATATAGGTCTGTAGCAGTTTGGGTCAAGAGTGTCCTCCCTTTGAAGAGGGGGATGACCACAGCTGCTTTCCAATCTTTGGGAATCTCAGATGACACGAAAGAGAAGTTGAACAGGCGAGTAATAGGGGTTGCAACAATTTTGGCAGATCATTTTAGAAAAAAAGGGTCCAGATTGTCTAGCCCAGGTGATTTGTGGGGGTACAGATTTTGCAGCACTTTCAGAACATCAGCTGACTGGATTTGGGAGAAGGAGAAATGGGGAAGGCTTGGGCGAGTTGCTGTGGGGGGTGCAGTGCTGTTTGCCAGGGAAGGTGTGGCCAGGTGGAAAGCATGGCCAGTCGTAGGAAAATGCTTATTGAAATTCTCAATTATGGTGGATTTATCTGTGGTGACAGAGTTTCCTATCCTCAGTGCAGTGGGCAGCTGAGAGGAGGTGCTCTTATTCTCCATGGACTTTACAATGTCCCAAAACTTTTTGAGTTTGTGTTGCAGGAAGCAAATTTCTGGTTGAAAAAGCTAGCCTTGGCTTTTCTAACTGCCTGTGTATATTGGTTTCTATCTTCCCTAAAAAGTTGCATTTCACGGGGGCTGTTCAATGCTAATGCAGAATGCCACAGGATGTTTTTGTGTTGGTTAAGGGCAGTCAGGTCTGGAGAGAACCAAGGGATATATCTGTTCCTGGTTCTACATTTCTTGAATGGGGCATGCTTATTTAAGATGGTGAGGAATGTCACGCCCTGACCTTAGAGAGCCGTTTTATTTCTCTATTTGGTTAGGTCAGGGTGTGATGTGGGGTGGGCATTCTATGTTCAATTTTCTATGTTTTGTATTTCTTTGTTTTGGCCGGGTATGGTTCTCAATCAGGGACAGCTGTCTATCGTTGTCTCTGATTGGGAACCATACTTAGACAGCCCTTTTTCCCACCTGTCTTTGTGGGTTGTTCACTTTGTTTGTGGCACTATAGCCCTTAAGCTTCACGGCCGTTTCGTATGGTTTATTGTTTTGTTGGCGTCAAGGAAAATAAAGGAGAAATGTACGATCACCACGCTGCGCTTTGGTCCAGTTCTTTCGAAGGCCATGACAAGGAAGGCATTTAAAAAAATAACCAGGCATCCTCTACTGACGGGATTAGGTCGATATCCTTCCAGGATACCCGGGCCAAGTCGATTAGAAAGGCCTGCTCGCTGAAGTTTCAGGGAGCGTTTGATAGTGATGAGTGGAGGTCGTTTGACCGCTGACCCATTACGGATGCAGGAAATCAAGCTTAGATTGTAGGATGGCCGGGGTGTTAAGCTTGTCACAGTTTAGGTCACCTAGCAGCACGAGCTCTGAAGATAGATGGGAGGCAATCAGTTCACATATGGTATCCAGAGCACAGCTGGGGGCAGAGGGTGGTTTATAGCAGGCGGCAACGGTAAGAGACTTGTTTTTAGAGAGGTGGATTTTTAAAAGTAGAAGTTCAAATTGTTTGGGTACAGACCTGGATAGTAGGACAGAACTCTGCAGGCTAACACCACCCCCTTTGGCCATTCTATCTTGTCTGAAAATGTTGGAGTTAGGGATGGAGATTTCAGAGTTATTGGTGGTCTTCCTAAGCCAGGATTCAGACACGGCTAAGACATCCGGGTTGGCAGAGTGTGCTAAAGCAGGGAATAAAAAAAACTTAGGGAGGAGGCTTCTAATGTTAACATGCATGAAACCAAGGCTTTTACGGTTACAGAAGTCATCAAAAGAGAGCGCCTGGGGAATAGGAGTGGAGCCAGGCACTGCAGGGCCTGGATTCACCTCTACATCGCCAGAGGAACAGAGGAGGAGTAGGATAAGGGTACGGCTAAAAGCCATGAGAATTGAACGTCTAGGACATACATACGTGAATATGATCCACCTCTACGCAGACGACACCATTCTGTGTACTTCTGGCCCTTCTGTGGACACTGTGTTAACTAACCTCCAGACAAGCTTCAATGCCATACAACTCTCCTTACGTGTCCTCCAACTGCTCTTAAATGCAAGTAAAACTAAATGCATGCTATTCAACCGATCGCTGCTCGCTCCTGCCCGCCCATCCAGCATCACTACTCTGAACGGTTCTGACTTAGAATATGTGGACAACTACAAATACCTAGGTGTCTGGTTAGACTGTAAACTCTCCTTCTAGATTCACATTAAGCATCTCCAATCCAAAATGAAATCTAGAATTGGCTTCCTATTTCGCAACAAAGCATCCTTCACTCATGATGCCACACATGCCCTTGTAAAACTGACTATCCTGCCAATCCTTGACTTCGGCGATGTCATTTACAAAATAGCCTCCAACACTTGTCACGAACCGGCTCAAAGCCCGTAACAAAGGGAGACAACGTGGAGATAAGGCTTAACAAAATATATATTTATTAACTAAAGCAACTAAGGAAAATATACAATGGTGTGTGTAATCAGTAATCAGTAGTGTAAGTGAGTGTTTTGCATGCATGAATGTGATAATGCAGGGTGTTGAAAGGTGCCAAAGCAAACAAACGGCCACCAAGAACCACAACACAATCTAAAAGGTGTCTGCATGGAGAGAGTCTCCTCCATGAATGTGGAAGAGGTCCATTTATCCTGGGAGACACCTGGCCCAGGTGTTTCCCATGTAGCTGACGACCCTCCCAACTCCGCCCACTGGCATCCTAATAAGGAAACAAGAACAAAGACAGAATACGGCAGACAGAGTGGGAGGGTCGTCACACACTCTCCTCAGCAAATTGGATGCAGTCTATCACAATGCCATCCGTTTTGTCACCAAAGCCCCATATACTACCCACCACTGAGACCTGTATGCTCTCGTTGGCTGGCCGTCGCTTCATACTCGTCGCCAAACCCACTGGCTCCAGGTCATCTACAAGTCTTTGCTAGGTAAAGCCCGCCTTATCTCAGCTCACTGGTCACCATAGCAGCACCCACCCGTAGCACGTGCTCCAGCAGGTACTGTATATTTCACTGGTCACCACCAAAGCCAATTCCTCCTTTGGCCGCCTTTCCTTCCAGTTCTCTACTGCCAATGACTGGAACGAATTGAAAAAAAATCACTGAAGCTGGAGACCCATATCTCACTAACTTTAAACACCAGCTGTCAGAGCAGCTCACAGATCACTGCACCTCTGCACCTGTACATAGCCCATCTGTAACAGCCCATCCAACTACCTCATCCCCATACTGTTATTTATTTTTTTGCTCCATTGCACCCCAGTATCTCTACTTGTACTTCTGCATCTTGTATCTTCTGCACATCTATCACTCCAGTGTTTAATTGCTAAATTGTTATTATTTAACCACAACGGCTTATTTATTGCCTTACCTCCCTTATCTTACCTAATTTGCACACACTGTATATATGCTTTTCTATTGTGTTATTGACTGTATGTTTGTTTATTCCATGTTTAACTCTGTGTTGTTTGTGTCGCACTGCTTTGCTTTATCGCAGTTGTAAATGAGAACTTGTTCTCAACTAGCCTACCTGGTTTTATAAAGGTGAAATCAAAAAAATTCTAAAATAAAATTTGGGCCTGTCATGGCAAGCATTTAGACATGCAAGTAAGTGTCTCTTCATCTTGTACGATTTCTGTATCGTATTAATGTGGTTTCTGAGACTCTAAACACGTTTTCAGACATGTAGTACACACCTTCTTATGTGTTCAGACTTTCAAATTCAGGCGAAAGAGCACGACCTGGGCTATGGGTTCAGCTAAAAGCCCTACGGTACTAGGGGCTCAATTACAGAGCAGCACTGCAAACTCTTAGTGATCTCTCCAAGAGCTTGGACAAAATGTCAAAGGGCTCGGAGCAGCAACCACCAATCACGGGGCGACGTTTCCTTTTCGTTCTGGTCACAGCAAGTGATTACAGTCCACATCATCATCACCATCAGAATCACCTAGATTTGGTTTTTCTCAGCTTGGAAAGCTGATCCAGAACACAGAGAAGGATTCCCTAGCCTAGAGAAGTATTGCATTTTATTAATGACCAGGAAAAAAATGGTATAAAGGGCTATAGGCACATTGTTTGGAAGTTGATGCGTGGTCAATAATGGTCTTTAAACACGGCTGACATAGCATCCCAAAGCTATCCCAAAGGATAAGGGGAAATTCAAAGGATAAAGTTATTGTTGATGAATTGTGAGGGTAAAATGTGAGTGTTGAGTTGAGCATCCTGCAGCGACCAAAGTATTTACTTTCTACATTCAGCTTTCGAGCTGGACGTTTTTTGCCGTTGTTGTTGTTGCATCCAGTCAACTCCCGTACAGACAACCCAACCAAGCCGCACTGCTTCTTAACACAGCGCGCATCCAGCCCGGAAGCCAGCCGCACCAATGTGTCGGAGGAAATACCGTGCACCTGGCGACCTGGTTAGCATGCACTTCGCCCGGCCCGCCACAGGAGTCGCTAGTGCGTGATGAGACAAGGATATCCCTACCGGCCAAACCCTCCCTAACCCGGACGACGCTAGGCCAATTGTGCATCGTCCCATGGACCTCCCGGTCGAGGCCGGCTGTGACAGAGCCTGGGCTCGAACCCAGAGTCTCTGGTGGCACAGCTAGCATTGCGATGCAGTGCCCTAGACCACTGTGCCACCCAAGAGGCTAATAAATCCTTCTACTTAATGAAAAAAAATAACACTTGCAAAACAAACTACAGCCCCCAGGAGAAAAACGGTTGTGATCTCAGCAGGCAACTATGGCGGGAATATTTATTCTCCTCCTGTGCAGCAGCCCCACTAGTGACCTCATCAGGTTAATACTCCTTACAGTTGCCATAAGGTGTTCTTAAGGTGTTCATAAGGTGTGTGTAAAGGTGTTCTTCTATCCTCAGTGTTAAGAGAAACTCACTCTACATGCCTTAATAGATTGGATGTGGAGGGGAAGTACACTACCTGACCAAAAGTATCCTCGTCGAACATCTCATTCCAAAGTCATGGGCATTAGTATGGAGATGGTCCCCTCTTTGCTGTTATAACAGCCTCCACTCTTCTGGGAAGGCTTTGGAACATTGCTATGAATGACTGGCTTCCATTCAGCCACAAGAGCATTAGTGAGGTTGGGCACTGATGTTGGCCGATTAGGACTGGCTCGCAGTCGGCATTCCAATTCATCCCAAAGGTGTTCGATGGAGTTGAGGTCAGGGCTCTGTGCAGTTCAGTCAAGTTCTTCCACACCGATCTCGAAAAAACATTTCTGTATGGACTTCGCTTTGTGCACGGGGGCATTGTCATGCTGAAACAGGAAAGTGCCTTCCCCAAACTGTTCACACAAAGTTGGAAGCACAGAATCATCTAGAATGTCATTGTATGCTGTAGCGTTAAGATTTCCCTTTACTGGAACTAATGGGCCTAGCCCAAACTATGAAAAACAGTCCCAGACCATTATTTCTCCTCCGCCAAACTTTACAGTTGGCACTATGCATTAGTGCAGGTAGCGTTTTCCTGGCACCCGCCAAACCCAGATTTGTCCGTAGGACTGCCAGGTAATGAAGCGTTATTCATCACTCCATAGAACGTGTTTCCACTGCTCCAGAGTCCAATAACGGCAAGCTTTACACCACTCCAGCCGACGCTTGGCATTGCACATGGAGATCTTATGCTTGTGTGCTGCTGCTCGGCCATGGAAACCCATTTCATAAAGCTCCCGATTAACAGTTTTTGTGCTGACATTGCTTCCAGAGGCACTTTGGAACTCGGTAGTGAGTGTTGCAACCTAAGACAGACGTTTTTACGCGCTACAATGTACGTGCTTCAGCACTCTTCGGTTCCGTTCTGTAAGCTTGCGTGGCCTACTACTTTGCGGCCCAGCTGTTGTTGCTCCTAGACGTTTCCACTTCACAATAACAGCACTTACAGTTGACAGGACAGCTCTAGCAGGGCAGAAATTTGCCGAACTGACTTGTTGGAAAGGTGGCATCCTATGACAGTGCCACGTTGAAAGTCACTGAGCTCTTCGGTAAGGCCATTCTACTGCCAATGTTTGTCTATGGCAATTGCATGGCTGTGTGCTCGATTTTATACACCCGTCAGCAACGGGTGTGGCTGAAATAGCTGAATCCACTCATTTGAAGGGGTGTCCACATACTTTTGTATATATAGCGTATGTATATTTACAGTGTATTTTCAATTAGCTAGTTCCACCTTGTCCTTGATCTCTGTCATGTGAGGTGATGACAGCATGTGATGTCATGTGAAGTGATCACAATACTAGGGCATGGTCAAAATGAATGAAACACATGCACATGCATGCACACACACAGCTATGTTTACGTTACTTGTCAAGACTTTTTGGTGAGTAAAAATGTATTCTCATTCAAAATCCTATTTTCCCAAATCCCTAAACATAACCCTAACCGTAAACCTAACCTTAACCCCAAACCCATAACCCTAACCCTAAAACTAACCCCTAACCTTAAACCTAACCCTTAAACCTAAAGTAGCATTTTCACTTTTCAGGACATGCAAAATGTCCAGATATTTCATAAATGTTCTTGTTTTCCTATCATGTCAGGACATTCTGGTCCTGACAAGAAAGGACAACAAGTCCACACACACACACACACACACACACACACACACACACACACACAGAGAGAGAGAAAGAGGCTGGAGGTCTACATCTTAGTATTTGCTTTGGAGAACAGTTTAAAGGAAACTGGAACACTAGCAGTGTAAGACATTGTTGCATGCCAAAATATAATGTTGCTATTATGCAGGAAAACAGGTACTTTTCCTGTCTCAGTTAGCTCCCCACGGCTTAAGACCTCTTTAAATTCCAGGAAGCACACTGTTCTATTAACCCTCCACGTTATATCCTCACACAGCACAGCAGCTTAGCTGTCTATTTTAAGGAACACCTTTGAGGCAGGATTTCAGCTAGATTTTAGTATGCTACTTATTCACATGTCTTTGTTTAGAAAAGGGCTTATCAGCAGCTAGCTGCACCACATCAATCAGTGTCTCACTGAGAGTGCAGTGGATGGATGGATGGATAGATGGATGGTGTGCGTGCGTGCGTGCGTGCGTGTGTGTGTGTGCACGCGTGCATGCGTGGGTGGGTGTGTGTGCATGTGTGTGCATGTGTCTGTGTGCATGTGAACCAGACTGAAATATGCATTATGTGCTCCGTGGATTTGATCGAATTGGAATCTGCCACTTACTCTCGAGTGCTCTCTCCAAAGTCTGATTCAGACTGCAATGCTAAATAAGGCAATGACATTTTCAAACAACCTTCAACGCAGCTGACATTCCATTATGTGATATCAGACAGCCTGTGTAGAATGAGAGAACCAGCCTATATGACACAGACTGGTCCGGCACTGCATTTATCTAGGCAGTGATGCTGCTGGACCGAGGGTAAATGACAAAACACTGACAATGGAAAGTGTTTTATTCAAGGTTTGCTCGTGGCTTTTGGGAAGGTGCCCAGTTAGTAAGGGGAGTGGAAGAGTATTTTTTTTGGTCAAATATCAGGGCTTTGCCAGCTCTGAGCTACAGGTCTACTAGTCCCGGAGAGCTAGCGTGAGATTTGATCATGGCTTTGAAAATTCAGATCTTCAGGTCTGCCCTTCATTGTTGTGCAACTAGGGCCAGGTCATCTGGTTAGGAAAAACTCCTGGAAAAACTCCTGGGTCTAATTGTGACTGGGTGATGATGGTCAATCCATGGGTTTCATAACAGATGACTAGTATGTCTGTGTGCTAGCTGGCATACCTCTGTGTCAGTCATCTGTGTTTACCTTGAACCTAATGCTCCACTAAACCTTCACCGTGTACAGCGGTGCATGCAGTACATAAACACAGTACAACATCTACACTCAGTCAATTAGTGTAATTCTCTGACCCAGGTATCTATTATCAAACGATTAGCTGTACTTAAATTCCGTGGCTGTCACACAGCCAAATTCATGTGAATTGTTGGGCAAGAATCAACTGATTTGTTGCTTTTTCCTTGATGATGGGGGACATAAAACAGTTACTATATTGATCTATCCCTGTCTGCCAGCAATGTACATGCAGCCCCAGAGTGAGATGTGGATTAGGGGGGACATAGCCATTCAAAGCAACTGACAACTGTTTGCAAACCTGTCAAACTCCTAGGCTAGGCCAGGGGATACTTACACACTCAGTGTGTGGCACTGGTCAAAAGTAGTGCCTTCTGGTCAAAAGTCAAAAGTAGTGCACTATATAGGGAATAGGGTGCCATTTGGGATGCAGGCCTGTGTATATGGGTGTGTAAAGCCACAAGTCCCTTCCCCCGGTAATGATGATGTCCCCCAAAATTAAACATATAGGAGCTGTGATCTGTGTTCCTGGATTTCAGAGACATCAAAGGCTGAATGAGACAGCTGTGTGTATTAGCATAGGGGCTGGCTGAGCTGGCTGAGCTGGCTGAAGGGGATAGTTTCTCGACCACTATACTGCATGGCTTGTGAATGTGAGGAACAGTGAGAAGGTAGAGAGAGAGAGAGAGAGAGAGAGAGAGAGAGATAATGAAAAAGAGAGAGACAGCCCACTGGGCACAGACTTCAATTGAATGTCTATTCCATGTTGGTTCAACGTAACTTCATTGAAAAAAACGTGGAAATAACGTTGATTCAACCAGTGTGTGCCCAGTGGCGGGGAGAGAGAGAAGGAGAGGGAGAGAGAGAAAGAAAGAGAGGGAGAGAGAGAAAGAGAGGGAGAGAGAGCATGCAAGGGAGATAGAGAATAAAAAGAGTAAAGAGAAAGAGGTAAAGAGAGAGTGTGCAGACAGTTCATTTTTAGCTTATCTTGCACACCTGAGATAATTAAGATGTTACCCGCTTTGGATGTGGATTTCTTGCCATGTGAGAGATTTATAGAGAAAATGTCACGTGACTTTTCTAAATCCGAAATCCTGAGTCAATAGTCAATGGTTCATTTTGACATGGCACTTGTGATGGAATATCATTTTCTTGACCATAAAGCATAAACCGCTCAAACACAGCCCATTTCCTGCAGAGCATTCTGAGGGCCCACAGCTTAGTGTAATGGTGTTGAATTATTTACTGCAATTGCTTCGACAGAAGAGCACAGGCAGAACAGGAAAATTCTGCCACTTTTTAACTTCCTATTCATCATCTCCAGCACCACACCAGTGTCTACATGTTTTTAAAGATAAAGAAGAAAGTTCCTAAAAAGAAATCATACTCTGTGACATCACAGGGTAGGATTAAAAGAAGGGAGGAAAAATGCAACAAGTTTCTAGCCAGAGGGAGTGTAATTGGTTTCTCCCCATGTCACCACATATCTCAAAGTGTTTGAAAATCACTGTTTTTGGGTAGAACATTTGTTCTTTTCTACTTTTCTACAAAACATAGAAGTGTGCAGTTTTCACCTATGTAGGTGGTATTGTGGAGATATTGAAAATGAGGTTGAAAAGTGGTGGAGTTGCCCTTTTAAGGTCACAGCCCTAGCACATGAGTTATCCTCTCATTAGTGTTACAGCACACTGGTAAGTGGAGAGCTCATCTGCTCACAGTCATTGCTTTTGTCAACATACATCTATTTAATCATGCAATGCAAATCTAGACACTGAGGTATCTCTAATTCGCACCTATTCTGACAGCTATCACCAAGAAACAAATAGTCAATCCAGCAGCCTACTACAAATTGGTCCTAAACGATTCAGGAAGCCTCAACTGGGGCAAGGAGCTTTTACTGACAACAAGAACTGACTAGGAAAAGACTCAGGGCCCTAGTTCCAGGCCATAACCAAAGTCCAGAGTTTTTCCTGGTCACGGCATGTGGCCAGGAAGATCTCCTGCCCCATACATCTGTTCGTTTGAGGATCGTCGACAGACAATGTGGTGTATGTTACTGTACCTCTCTTTCTCCAGCACGGCCCTTCCCGGATGGTGTAGGAGAGCTCTGTGAATTCCAGGTCCACCGCTGAACGCTTGGGGAGATGGGAGAAACGCTGGGCCTCTGTGATGTGGTTCTCCACCTTCTTCAGATTTGTCAACAGAGAAGGCTCCTGTGTTCCCCCATTACAGATGGTTTCCTCCATCGGGATGCTGACTGATTCAGGTTCAGGAGGCTTGACGGCCGTTCCACTATCAGCCATACCACCGTTCTGCAACGGGGGTGTAGGGGTGTGTTTGAGGCACTACAGGAGGGAGGAAGAAAAATATTTCCCATTTTTTCCCATACATGTTTATATTTATTTTTATTTGCATTGCCTCTGTTTTGTATTGTGTGTCGTGTATTCATCCTGCCTGCAAACCAAATCTCCATATGGAATAATAAAGATTACCTTTAACCACATGGCGGTGCAATTCCGATAGGATATGGTGATCCAAATGTGCCACTCACACACACTCCGGCAATTGTGCAGCTGGTAAGAACATCATCCGACAAAATGTATTCTTCCTTCCTTCCTATCCATAAAGTACAGGTCTGTAAGGTGGAGCTGGTCTAGATGTTGGTGCTCTGGCAAGAAGCACATACTGTATCTGGTTGCAGTCTAAAGGGGCTGTGCTGATGCATAGACATCACTGAGTAGCAGCAAGTCCCAGGAGGTTGTTTTGAGGAGAGGAAACACCACTGGCTAACTGCAGAGGCAATGAACAAACATGTTTGTCTGTCTGTCTGTCTACCCAATCCTCAGAGTCAAACACCATGGATTCGGTTCTGCTCAAGCTGTCAGGGGGATATGTGCTTGTGATAAGAGCTAGCTGTAGTTTCACTTTGATAAGAATTGTAGGATTGTATAACGTTCCCTGGGAACTTCGGGAATTACATGTAGGGGTAACTGTATTCCTAGGACTTCCACTGTCTCGGGAGATGATGAGCGCCTGAGAAATGCAATATTCTCCGTGATCATAACGTGATGAATCGGTTATTATAAAGATGATGGAAATAGAGATATGTAATCTGGATTTTGTTCCGAGTAGAGTCCACTGTAAAGTTCCCAGATGAAGGTGGTATAGTAATTTGTCCTTTTTTTCTGAAGACAGAAGTCACATTTAATCACTCATGGGTTCCTAATCCGTCGAGGATTAACATTAACTTTCTTTTACCCTTGATCTGGGAGGGCTGGGAGCTGATGCTGGGAGCTAAGGCCTGGAGCCTTGGGAAAATTGCAGCCGTTACAGGTACGCTGCCAAGCACGGGCATTCCAATAATGTATGGGAATGGTGTGATCCTCGACTTGCCCTTATTACAAATCTCGGCGCACACATTCTACTGACGGAGGGGAGAGAGGAAACCCTATTGGCCACTCAAGGGACCCAGATTTGACAAAAGATACAGCCATGTTACGTGGGCCTAATATGTCACGAGTCATGACAGCCAAACTAGCAACTACGATACTCTAGGCTAATCCATGCCTGTCCTCTTCTGAACTGACCTCACTTACCAGGCCTTAGATCATTCAACCCAGACATCCCATAGCAGGCCTACAGTACAGTACATACCTTATGATACCGACATATGGATTACATAACACCTATATCTATTAACGTTCATACATTTTTGTTCAGGAAGATATTAACATTTGACCTGTTATATTTGAATGCCAGGATAATTGTGTCTCATTTCACAAGTATTTAAATCAGGACCGTTTTTTGGGGGTCAGATGTGCATTTCCATCTACACTTAAAAAAAAGGTTCTAAATGGTTCTTCAGCTTGTCTCTGTAGAAGACCATGTAATGGTCCCAGGTAGAACCCCTAGAACCTTCTCGGGTGACAAAGGTTTCATGTAGAACCCTTGTCCCTGTGTAGAGAGGAACTGTTGGAGCCTTTTTTTCTAATAGTGCCAGACTGTGTGTAAACGTTGGTTAGTTCAGGAAATCAAGAAGGGTTCAATTAAGTTACTACTTTTACAACATACCCTAAAGACAGAGCTGGCGAACACAATGGGGTGGAGAAATGGATCTACGGGTCTAACCTCTACTGTTGTCATATGAACCATATCCTATCACATATCCTTTCACATCACATCAATCTGACTACATTTATGCATTTGTTTGATCACTATGTTATGACAGGAAGGAGAGCAAAAGATGACCATATTTCAACTAAGAGCTGAGGAAGGCAAGCTTTTTGATAAGTAATGTAGAACCTCTGCCTGAAGAATAATGAGATCAACAGGGAAGTGGGCTTGGTCTCTTATGACTTACTGTGTAGTCTTCTAGTAAGACCTAAATTCGTAGAAGAGTCTTTGGAGAAAGGCTCACATTCTAACTGTCTGTACAGCACAGTCGTGTGTGTCCCCCCCCCCCCCCCCCCCCCCCACACCACCACCACCACATATAGAACACGCTGATTTGCCACGTTAAAACAGTGGAGTTGAAAGGAGTCGGTTAACCCATGTCATCGTGTTCAAATCCATGGAAGTAAAACAAATACTGGCATGACACACCAGGCTAATCAATGCATCCCACTGATGTTATGATATCTTATAAACAGGTCCCTGATTGGCTCCATTTCTCACAATTAGACCCTATCTATATGAATTAACCAGTCAAAATAGCTATATCTACACCGTAAAGGGGTTAGCATGAATCTGACAGTATTTTACAGGCAGCTCGGGGCAAGTAAAAATCTGTATTTAATATTACAGTACACCTACTGTGATATAAAAACAGTATCAAAGCAAGTACTGTGTCATGACACATAGTACAATACCGTAGAATGTACTGTATTTTACTGTAAAAAGTCAATGCTACTGTAATTGGAATTAATTCATGGATGGATGAATGAATGAATGGATACATTAACTAAATTCAGTGAGGGGAGAGGTTTGTATTTCACAGTATTTTACTGTAATTACAAGGGATTGATGCAAGCAGGTTGGCTGCTAGATAAAGTGTTTACACATTACAGCATATTAATGACTTCTAGACGCCTTAACAAAGGCTTCCAAACTGGCAGCGACTACAGGGCAAAACAGGCCAAAAGGACCAAAATGCTCAACCATTTAAGGTTTAAGACAAAGATAAAGCTCTGTTTTGTAGGAATGTTCATACTATCATCCCGTGCCCAAGAAAGGGACAGTAACTGAACTGAATGACTACCGACCAGCAGCATTCACATCCGTCATCCTGAAGTGCTTCGAGAGGCTAGTCAAAGACCACATAACCTCCTCCCTCCGCGACACTCGACCGTCTCCAAATCGCCTACCATCCCGACAGATCCACGAATGACGTAATCGCCATTGCACTGCACACTGCCCTCACCCAACTGGACAAAACCAATGCATATGTGAGGATGCTGTTCGTCGACTACAGCTCGGCCTTAAATACCATAGTGCCTTCTAAGCTCACCACAAAAGCACAAGGCCCTGGGACTGAGCTATCTCCCTATGCAACTGGGTCCTAGACTTTGTGATGGACCGCCCCAGGTGGGGAAAGTAGGCAACTACCTCTTCCACACTGATCCTCAACATGGGGGGCCCCGCAAGGGTGCGTCCTCAGTCCCCTTCTGTACTCTCTGTATACCCACCACTGCATCTAACTCCATCATAAAGTTTGCTGATGACACGACAGTAGTAGGCCTGATTACCAACAACGACGCGACGGCCTACAGGGAGGAGGTAGGCACTCTGACGGAGTGGAGCAAGGTAAACAACCTCTCCCTCAACATCAGCAAAACAAAGGAACTGATTGTGGACTTCAGGAGGAACCAGGCTGGCCATCCTCATCAACGGGGCCGCCGTGGAGACGGTCAAAAACTTTAAGTTCCTCGGTGTACACATCTCCGGAGGAGCTGAAATGGTCAAACTACACAGACACGGTGGTGAAAAAGGCACAACAGTGACTTTTCAACCTCAGGAAGCTGAAAAAATGTGACCTGTCCCTGAGGGACCTCGCAGTGTTCTTCAGGGGCACCATAGAGAGCATACTGTTGGGCTGCATCACAGCTTGGTACGGCAACTTGGTATCACTGCCGACCACAAGGCGCTACAGAGGGTGCACACTGCCTGCCCTCCAGGACACCTACAACACCAGGTGTCGCAGGAAGGCCAGGAAGATCATCAGGGACCCCAGCCATCCGAGCCACGGACTGTTCTCTCTGCTTCCATCACTCAGACGCAGGCAGTATAGGATCATCATGGAAAAAAACCTGAAAGAATGGCCAATAGCTTCTACACCCAGACCATCAGGCTGCCTAATAGCCACCACTAATCAGATACCTGCTCTGCCTGTCCCCCTACTGCACCCCTGGGCTCCTCCCCTGTTGCTCCCCCTGTGGAGATCTCCCCCCAACAGACATTTACCCTGCCCTCACCCCAATGATAATTTACCATGTTACAATTGTAAATATGTATATATTATTACTTTTATTTTTTATTGTTCATTTACTTCCCTTTGATCTGCACTGTTGCAGATCAGAGTTTAAGATTTTCTCTGTACCCTGCATTTACATCTGCAACCGTGTGATTGTGATTAATAAACTCTCTAAATCTTTACATTTTAAATTGATGGGGCACTATAATCAGATAGGGTGTTAAATTGGTACAGTATTCCTCCCCTCATGGATGCAACAAATATAGCCTTATACAAGGCACACCTCAAAATAAATTCATGAGCCAGAAACAACAATACCATGCAACCACTAGAGGTCAAAAGGTTTTTGGTGCTCCAAAGATATGGTACAGTACTGTATTCTGTGGAGTGGAATTACAGTACCATTTTAAAAAGAGCAATTTTCTCACAATGCACCATATTATACCATAACTTTTCCCACAAAGCACCATAACGTTTCAGAGTTTTTTTTATTTATTTACTGTTGATAATACCTAAAATGACCATTTCAATGACCGTTTTCTGTTAGTGTATATGTAGTAAATCCATCTGATTAACTTTGATACAATGACAAATGTCATAATACTTCATAATAATAATTTTTAAAAATCGTTATAAAATAACTCACCTGAAGTTAACTCAGGATAAGAGGAATGTATTCTGTTCCTCTATCATGTGAATTAAGACAAGACAGGATTAATTTAACAGCTCTTGTATATATAAAAAAAAAAGATTGAATCATACAAAATAACAGAAATGACAGGTGACGTTCGATGTCAAGTAGCACATTCGGATCACAATAACGTCTGGTCCATGTTGATGCGTCCTTCCTTACGATTAGGATGTGAAGGTGGCAGTTCGCTCTCTTCTTCTAAATCCTTAGGTGCACTAGAACTGGCAGATCTGTCCTGAAATAGAAAGATCCGCTCTCATTTCCCGAGATGTGACGACTATCCGTCATTCAGAGTCCCATTTCGGAAAGAGAATGAATGGATAGCCCAACCTGGGGTTCTGTGACAAAATGCAACGTTCAACTCAATTAAAAAATGACAACTGATACAATGACAGACCTTACATTCGCGGCTTCCCAATAAGTTTGCTTTTTCTGGCGGTATTCAGCCTATCTTCACACTGCGTACCGCAACATAGGCTGCTAGGTTACACGGTCGGCGGTATTGCCAGCTTCTAGCATGCAGCGCTCTCTGCCTGTGTCGCTAAGGCGTTCCTAGCGGGCGTTCTGGGTGTGGATCAGGGGTCCGTTTTGAGGCGAGATGTTAAAGCGTCAATCAGTAGTTGTAACAATATCAAAGCATCCCCGCCACTGTTTAGCTAAAAAGTTGAGGGATGGGACTGAAGAAATGTAACCACTCTCAAATTCAATTACAGAGATATGGATGCTAGGACTATTTTCACATGGGGGAAAAAAAATCGAGGCCATGCTGCCTGCTACATTGTTCTTGGGAATACAGATCCATTCATCTTAATTCAGGATGACCGGGGAAGTGATGTAAACTGTATACTACATCAATGGATTATCTACAGAATAGTCTTATAGTAATAGTTTCTAATATCTTAGAAATTGATATTTAATGTAGCTATGCAGGGCCTATTTATATCTATTTTTTGCCATTTTATAATCTATATTATGTAGGCCTATGTATAGCCTACATCAGTTGTATCAGACCAGTCTTGTCCCCCAGCTTGCCCCCCTTTCTCTGAAACGTAGGCCCACTGTCTGTTAGCCTACATCTCAAAACTATTGCAAACTATGAGGGCTGACAAGTGCGTGTGTGTATGTGTTTTATATCTTCAAGCAATGTTCATAATATTGTTGTTCCTTTAGGTTGTTGGAGACAACATCGAATTCCACGGATAAATGCAGGGATGTGATGATAATGGCAACGTGCCACAGCTAGTTGACTGGGGGCTGCATTTCTAAGACACAGTCTCAGCACTCTGAACACTGCATGGCAAGTTGAGGCTTGAACACCTGAAAATGCACAAACGTCCACTGTTGCATTGTTTCGTTGTCATTTCGTGTCCCTCCACAGCTACAGGGCAGGAATTTGTCTGCATTGACTCCTGGCGTGTGGGGTGTGGGGAAGATGTACGCTATAATTCAATCAATTGCAGATGAAGAAAAACCACACTCCGGGTTCCCTCAGAACATACATGCTTTATTCTGAGGACTTGTTGGTTTATGTCCACATCCAATGCCCCTTTAGCCGGCACCTGTTCCATTGATGCTGATGCTGCAGAGTCTAGCTTACTTTGGGTGAGGCTTGAGGTTACTAGAGTTCAGATGACTTCTCAAGTGTATACACCAACACACTATCTAACAATAAAGCATGATCAGATCTACTATAGCTTCATAAGTGTGTACATAATGTAATGTAGGTTCATATTGAGATAAGATACAGGTACAGTGTATTCGGAAAGTATTCAGACCCCTTGACTTTTTCTACTTGTTGTTACTTTACAGCCTTATTCTAAAATGGATTAAATCCTTTTTTTACTCATCAATCCACAGTACCCCATGATGACAAAGCAAAAATAGGTTTAACATTTAAAAAAAAATACTAATAATAAAATTACTGAAATATATTTACATAAGTATTAAGAACCTCTACTCAGTAATTTGTTGATGCACCTTTGGCAGCGATTACAGCCTCGGGTCTTCTTGAGTATGACGCTACAAGCTTGGAACACCTGCATTTGGGGAGTTTCTCCCATTCTTCTCTGCAGATCTCCTCAAGCTCAGTCAGGTTGGATGGGGAGGCGTCGCTGCACAGCTATTTTCAGGTCTTACCAGAGATGTTTGATCGGATTCAAGTCCGGGCTCTGGCTGGGCCACTCAAGGACATTCAGAGACTTGTCCCGACACCACGCCTGCGTTGTCTTGGCTGTGTGCCAAACTTCTTCCATTTAACAATGATGGAGGCCAATGTGTTCTTGGGGACCTTCAATGCTGCATAAATGTTTTGGTACCCTTCCCCAGATTGGTGCCTCAACACAATCCTGTATCGGAGCTATACAGACAATTATTTCAACCTTTTCTCTGACATGCACTGTCAGCTGTGGGACCTCATAAAGACAGCTGTGTGCCTTTCCAAATCATGTCCAATCAATTGAATTTACCGCAGGTTGTAGAAACATTTCAAGGATGGTCATTGGAAACATGATGCGCCTGTGCTCAATTTCGAGTCTCATAGCAAAGGGTCTGAATACTTATGTTCAGGTATTTCTGTTTTCTATTTTTAATAGATTTTCAAACATTTCTAAAAACCTGTTTTTGCTTTGTCATTGTATGGTATTGTGTGTAGATTGATGAGGGGGAAAATATATTTTATGAATTTTCAATTAAGGCTGTAACATAACAAAATGTTATGCTTTCAGAATGCACTGTATATTGCAAAAGGCTGTATGGTTGGAAATGATTATTATATCTAACAAATCAACATGCTCAATTTCATCATAAAAAAAATCTTTATTGAGCTAACTTTGAATGATTTGGAAGCATGCCTGTATTCTTTATCGAAATTGTTGTGGGCCTCCATTTACATACAGTTGTTACATACTGGAAGGGTGACCCCTGGTGGAGAAGCAAAGTTAACTTAAAGAGCCCACTATAGATTTATTTACATTACATATTAGGCGCAGGACCAAAACCATTGAATTAGGAATTAGAACTCTGGGGTCCTCATTCTGGAGCATCATAAGATATATTCAAAGGCAGAGCAGAGAGAGAGCAGGATAAAGATTTGCGAGCTGCGGGATGGGGGGGGGGGGGGGGGGGGATTGATCCGCAGAAGAATCAAAAACAATAAACAGCCTGGATAACTTCACATAACAGATAGTTCACGCAAATGAACCTTCTGTATATGAACTCTGTTTCCTTAACCAGACTATTCTGTGTGAGACTTAGATCCCTATACTCCACATAGCCAGAGCTCTAGGAATATAGTAATAGTAAAGTACAATACAATACAGGTACCTCTATGGCCATAGCCAGTAATCACTAACATTAGCTTGTGTACATAACCAGAGACACTATTCCGTTTACATAAAAATGGACCTAAGGTACCATGCTCTTGTTTGGATGGATCAACCACCTCAAAGTATTGATGCTGTTCGATAGAAATGAATTGACTGATTACAGCCCTTACCTCATTAAAAGGAAGTAGGCTGGAAGGAGGAGCACTGACACACGCGCACACACACACACACACAGACACACACAAGGCATGCAAAGGCAAAGTGGTTATTTATTGGTAATTTGTTTAATACGGTCTTAGATTTAGCACTCCTACCACCAGGTCATGCATGGTTGGTGGTAGGAGTGCTCCTCTGCTTCCAATGTCAGAATGGAAGGTGTTCTTTGGATGAAAGGCTCTTCTGGGCATAATGAAGTAAACAAGTTAAATGCCACTGTGTAATTCTAAAAAGCCCTCATTAAATTGGTTCATCTTTATTGAAAAAAGATGCGTGTAGATTCAAGAATTCTGTCACGCCCTGATCTGTTTCACCTGTCCTTGTGCTTGTCTCCAACCCCTCCAGGTGTCGCCCATCTTCCCCATTATCCCCTGTGTATTTGTACCTGTGATTTCTGTCTGTCTGTTGCCAGTTCGTCTCGTTTGTTCAAGCCTACCGGCGGTTTGTCTCAACTCCTGGTTTTCCCTAGTCTCCCCCCCCCCCCCCCCCCCCCCTTTGCCTGTCCTGACCCTGTACCTGCTGGCCTGTCTCTGACCCTAAGCCTGCCTGCCGTCCTGTACCTTGGCCTCTGCTCTGGATTATCACCCCCTGCCTGCCGTGACCTGTCGTTTACCTGCCCATGTGGTTACAATAAACATTGTTACTTCACACTGTCTGCACTAGGGTCTTACCTTGATTCCTGATGAATTCACTAATAAGGCTTACCTGCAGTGCTTCTCGAAAGTTTTGTGATCTATTGTGTGAATTCTCAATAAGAATAATGAACTGGTAATTAACATGCAATTATGTTCTTTAAACAACCGACAAACAATATAAAACACCCTTTTTAGTAGGGTTCACAATATAGAGTGATTGTGATTTTTGTTTACATCAACATAACTTTTTATTTGCACTGTCCCTTTAAGATCGTTCCACTGATGTTGTTGCTGTAGCTTCTAGTTACTTTGCCCAGGTGAGACTTCTCTAGTGAGACTTACTAGAGTTCCTATCCCTTCTCAAGTGTACGCAACAGAACAACACACTATCTAACAATAAACTATTATCCGATCGACCGTATTGTCATACGTGTATGACTAACATAAGTTCATATGGAGATATTGTAAAAAATACATCATTCATTATTCATATACAGTATTGAATTCATTCAACATGCACAATTTCAAAAAAGGGAAACATATTATTGAGCATATCTCGATTGATTTGTAAGCATGTCCACTGAATGCAAATATAAAAGCAATATGTAAGGTGTTGGTCCCATGTTTCATGAGCTGAAATAAAAGATCCCAGAAATGTTCCATATGCACAAAAAAACGTATTTCTCTTATATCTGTTACTTGGCATTTTTCCTTTGCCAAGATAATCCATCCACAGGTGTGGCATATCAAGAAGCTGATTAAACAGCATGATCGTTACACAGGTGCACCTAGCTGTATTCCCATTCATGTGAAATCCATAGATTAGGTCCTAATGAATTTATTTCAATTGACTGATTTCCTTACACGAACTAAAAATGTTGCATGTTGAGTTTATGTTTTTTTGTTCAATATGCTTGACCTTGATTGTTGTGGCCCTCATTCTAAGTAATTGCTGAATGGTGACCCCCAGTGGAGAAAGGGAAGCTAAAGCGCCCAGTCTATTGGCATCTAAAAATTGAATATTTGGCATGGCAATGTGTGACAAGGAGTTGGGATGATAGCACTTGTAAACCGATTGGCACTCACGCCACATGCCAGTTCAAAACATACATTACACATACATTGCACGATAGCATCAGACAAAGGGAAGAGGAAGTACATCTTATTATTTTCTGTCCTTGCCATTCAACAGAAAAATGTAGTACTGTACACTTCCAACCGGACCTGAATACATGATGAGTATGAGGACCGTTGCACCTGTTCTCTCCACAGCTCTGCTGTTGCTGGTTCCTGGGATCCTGACTGAAAGTAATGTCAAATATACTTACTTACTACTGCTTAGTAAAGTCATCTCTATAACCTATACACTACAGTATAGTTGACTTTGTAAATTACAATTTCAACAGTCTTCCGTTGAGCTGGTCGTAGTCAACAGCATCTTAAACACACCCAATGGGACCTACAGTACTGATGTCGCATTCAGAGGGATCCTTAGCGGTGCCATGAGAAGACTGCAGGAGACCAATGCAGGATTCAAGTTAGTAGATTACTAGGTTAGATTGTCTCATTGTTAGATGCTGTATTGTTAGATTCTTAGCAGTTGATGTGTCAGTGATTGTATTGTATGTCAGATGTCATTGGTGAACACAGTTGTTTTTGCAGTTTCACCTACACAGAGGACTGCAACTATGGTCCCTTCTTTTGGGGGGTGGGAGGGGGGGGGGGTTGCTTAGGGACAAGTCACCTGATGTAAATAATGGAAAAAGCATGCATGTTATTTACAATGACGGTCATAAAATATAACAACACCTCTGTCACACAAATGCTGCACATACTGGATAACTACTCACACATTGACCTATTTGGACATTATTTCTGCAGGTATTGGCTGTTATATCCCAGAACCAAGTGACCTCATCATCCTGAGATTTACAGTGGTCATCTCGGGCTCTCGCTCTGTGAGTGGCAACCGTTAGAATCCTGGATACCTGGCAGCAAGAAGTCATGTAGAAAATGTAATGTTCTGTAGTGCAAGGTGACATTCGTTGCATTGCATGGCATGGAGTGATACTGCGTTTTGCACGTGTCTTCAATGTCAAAGATAGTTGTGGTATTCTGGCATTTCACAACGTCTCAAATAAAAATGAAACGCGTTGTTTTTGCCGTTTCACACAGAGGACACCAAACTACGGTCCCTTCCTGGTGAGTGTGAATGGTGTGGCTGGGAACAAAACTGAGAAAGCTTTCTGGGAGCTCCTTGTTCAGACTTTCAGGGCTACACTCAGATCTAATGTGGGTGAGTAATGGTGGAATGTTTTTTCGGTCGGTTAATACAATCGGTTGGACCATCTGTCTGTTTGCATCTTTCTCTCTCTGTAAAGCTATACATATACAGTAAGGAAAATACAGTAAGGAAAATACAGTAAGGAAAAAAGCATGGATGACTTATTTTCCAGTCATTCCTCAATCATTCATTAAATATATCAGATGTCACAAACATTTTGTACATGCTGTATAACTACTCACACCATGACCTTTTGGACATTATTTCTGCAAGTATTGGTTGTTATATCCCAGAACAAAATTACTGCATTGTCCAGAAAATTACAATGTACACCCCGAGCTTGCAATCCGCGAGTGGCAGAAGTACGAATCCGGGCGTGTTGTTGTTTCTGATGTGTTCGTTTTTTTGTTTTCTAATCTAAGCCTTGCCTCAGTCCCTACCATGCATAACCCTAAAATACTAACCCCATGCCGGAACCTTAGTCACTACCATACCACACCTTAAGTCACTAACTAACCCCATACTCAACCCTAAGTGACTTACTAACCACATACTCAACCCTAAGTCACTAACTAACCCCATACTCAACCCTAAGTCACTAACTAACCCCATACTCAACCCTAAGTCACTAACTAACCCCATACTCAACCCTAAGTCACTTACTAACCCCATACTCAACTCTAAGTCACTAACTAACCCCATACTCAACCCTAAGTTACTTACTAACCCCATACTCAACCCTAAGTCACTTACTAATCCCATACTCAACCCTAAGTCACTAACTAACCCCATACTCAAGCCTAAGTCACTAACTAACCCCATACTCAACCCTAAGTCACTAACTAACCCTATACTCAACCCTAAGTCACTAACTAACCCCATACTCAACTCTAAGTCACTAACTAACCCCATACTCAACCCTAAGTCCCTTACTAACCCCATACTCAACCCTAAGTTACTAACTAACCCCATACTCAACCCTAAGTCACTAACTAACCCCATACTCAACCCTAAGTCACTAACTAACCCCATACTCAACCCTAAGTCACTAACTAACCCCATACTCAACCCTAAGTCACTAACTAACACCTAAATCATTAGCAGGGTGGTTCACTCGCTTAACACATCTTAATCGGCAGATAAATATTGGCTGGTTTCTGTGACAGTGATTTTCAACCCGTGTAAAAGTTATTTTGTGTGATCATGTTGGAACAGACAGTAGCTTCTGATCAATACTGTATTGTGATTTGAAAACGTGCCACAGTTTGTGCTACAATTGATGTAAAAAAATTTTTTAAACATGGTTATGAAATAATTCTCTAATTGTTTGAATTCCATTTAATTTTATGATGAACATTTACCCTGACATCATAGTAAATACGGAGCCAAGGCATGGGTTCCTTGTTCTTTCTTGGTAAAGACCAAGAAGAATGAAGATTGAAGATGAGGACGAAGAAAATGAAAATACCTCTTTGAAGACTGTTAAAGAAATGATGAATGAAGAACTATGAATAAAATAAAATATATTTAATTAGACACACAATTAATGAATGTAGATAGCAAAAGCTAAGGTTTCCCAACTCGGCGGAGATACGATCTTCGGCAAAAATATTATTTGAAGGTGACGTCTGTGTCCGTCAAGGAGTCTCCTTTTCTTTTGGGGATTGGTTCTCCATGCTTACGCTCTGACATGTGTTGGTGTTGTTTGTATTGGTGATATTGGTCGATACATTTCTCTAGCCTCATAATGTGTTTTGTGTTGTTATCCAGATTGAAGGTTATTGCCCACGAGTATGTGGAGTGAAGTGCTAATATTTAGTCAAACTTACAGATATTGAATATTACATTTTTATCTTGAGGCGTTCTGCACCGCTGTCTTCAGTCTGCCATGGGGGTGATGGTGTTGAGTTAGTGTGTTCTTGTGTTGCAGGGGACGTCTTGCAGTCATGCAGCTGCAATACCATGGAAGGTAGCGCGCTAGCTAGCTTTTTGTTTATCATCACTTGCCCTTTCTATAACTGCTAAGTTTGTTGTTAGCTAGTTACTTCGCTAATTGTGATGATATCATATCACTGACCAGAACTGACAACGTTAACTATGGCTGGCAAACAAATAACTAGCTTGCTAGCTAGCTAGCTGCAACTTTTGGCTATTGATTAATGTATCAAGCTGGAAAAAAAAGATGATGTGGGCCTCAGGTGGAATCACAAAAGTTGCAAACACTGGTGCAAAATCTGATCATGGAAATGTGAGAGTGCTTTGTTGACCTTTGGTGGCACTCATATCCACATTCCTGCTGGTACTGCTGCCTGGTAGGCACCTTGTCTACAATGTAATGAAGGCTACAATATAGTCACTATTTTAACATGAATTCCCATTTGAATGTCATCACGATGCTTCAGTATGGTTGGCTACTTGTAGCCCTGTGTGGATCAGTCGGAGCACAGCACTTAATTGCACCGCCATGGATCATGGGCTAGATTCATGCTGGGTCCAACAACATGAAAAATGTACCTGTTGCGCACAGATATTGTCTATCGTCGTTGGCAACACTCACTACAGAGTTCCAAAACTGCATCTGGAAGCAACATCAGTACAATAACTATTTGTCGCGAGCTTCATGAAATGGGTATACATGGCCGCACACAAGCCTAAGATCACCATGTGCAATGCCAAGCGTTGGCTGGAGTGGTGTAAAGCTCGCTGCCATTGGACTCTGGAGCAGTGGAATCACGTTCTCTGGAGTGATGAATCATGCTTCACCATCTGGCAGTCCAACGGACAAATCTGGGCTTGGAGGATGCCAGGAGAATGCTACCTTCCCCAATGCATAGTGCCAACTGGGGCTGTTGTGTCCGACCTCACTAATGCTCTTGTGGCTGATTGGAAGCAAGTCCTCGGGGGCAATGTTTCAACATCTAGTGGAAAGCCTTCCCAGAAGAGTGGAGGATGTTATATCAGCAAAGGGGGGGGGGGGGACCAAATAGCTGATTTAGATGTCCCATCAAGCTGATGGTGAGGAACTGCATGTCATATTACCGACATTGCCGCCAGCCTATACGACCGGAAAAAGGTATCTGACAAGGAGCCATGTGGAAACTGCAGGGAGTAACTTAAAGTCAGTAGACAATTAAGCCTTGTTCATACTGCAGGCCTTAATGCTCAAATCAGTTTTGTTTCTCAAATCCATTTTGGAATACTGACTGTCCAAATAGCAAGTTTCAAGTGACAATATCGGATTTGTGTGTGTTCAGACAGCAGTCAATTGCTTACTTGGCTATGCTAGTTGTTATAGCAACTAAGGGTGTGTGCTCAGTGGTGTAGGCTGATTGGTGGTGGCGCTCGTGCTTCCTATCACTCAGAAGTTATGTTGCAAGCTAATGTGATAACAATGCCTGCCATGGACGTTTACCAGTTGCTTTGAATGTTGAAAAGCATAGTGTAAGAACACCTTGAAAGCCTCAAAGGATAAGATTATCCAAGTTTCAAAACGAGTACTTTTTGGCTATCCACAGCAGTGAACTAGCTAGCCACAGCAGTCAACTAGCTAGCTGGTTAGTGGTTTAGCTTTCTAGCACATTCACTAATTTGTTTGTAAACAATTAACAAGCTAGTTAGCTACCACACGTTCTTGTCAAACTGTCAACAGATTTGAATCGGACATGCAAGAAAATATGATTTGAGTCACTTCAAACTGCCAATGTGAACAAGGCGTTTCCATTGTCTGATGAACCTGCTGTGGTAGCCCCCACCACTTCTGTTGATTTTTAGCTTCGGTGGCCAAAGTTATCTTAAGTTTGTAGTGGCTATTTAAAGAAAACATGGATTAGCTTCTCCTAGGCCAGATCACTTTCAGGGTGAGGAAATTTGTAAAATAGTGAACTTTCCCTTTAAAGCTACAATCAGCAGTTGAAACAATAAAAATGTGTTTTCCCATGCCTGTTTTGGTAAAAAGCTGAGGGATAGGGTTGTAACCACTCTCAAATTCACAGACAGAGCTATGGATGCAAAGACTGACCATCCATGATATTACAATTATGGTTTTACCCATATTTTGAGGCATGTTTGTTTATATTTACTTTGTTAACAAACATTGGAGTGAAAAAAAGCTTATATTTTGGTTTCTAATGGGGTATGACAGTTGAACTAAGCTTGTGAGACATTTCTAAGTTATATTCTTCAAGAATCAATGGGTACATTTAATTAACTCAGAAGTCCCAAAATGGTTGAAGCGCTTGCAGATTGCTCCTTTAACACCCGAGAAGAACGAAGAGGATTAAGAAAATTAAAACGCTTACTTGAAAACTCTGCTGCTCTACCAAACATTGGTTGAATAATAAACGACGAATCAAATGAAATACTTTCAATGTACACGCTAGAGAGTAACAAGTGGCTTTAACTGAGGCGGCCTCCTTTTAATGACACAGAATTAACGAAGATTGCAAGACATTTCCACATTCTGTCATATCATGCTGAATGCTGCAATATTCAATGACTAGATGGTATGGCAAGTATCATTTGACCAGCGTCTCCTTAAAATGTCTGAGCACTACAGCGGAAAGCAGAAAGCTGCAAAAACAGAAATATGGCACAACCACCCTCTCTACGCCTTCCGAGTATCGATAGTCAGACAACATAACGCCACTTAATATAACATGATGCAACATAATTGAATTCTGCAAAAATATAAGTTAGAGGGCTCACAATGGGGCGACACCCAGGAAAACCTGTGCAGGCTCAAGGGGTACAAGGGAAAAGGCCTATTTGTAGTTCAAGGTAATAATGTTGTAAGCAAAGCTGTACACGCAGCAGCCATATAGACAGAAACTAAAGTAAGGCACAAAACTATGCTATCTGACAGCATAAGGTTTGTTAACAAATGCCACAACATATCTAAAAGGTAGCCTACAACTATAGTATGTTCAATTAATTTCTCGATTTTCTTCATAACACACACACACACATAGTTACCATATGAGCAATATCTAGTGGGATGGTTATGGAATTCTTGTTCAATTCTGAAGTCGTGGAGTGGTAGGCTGGATCAAGTACACACAGTGAACATACCACACCTGATCTAGGATCAGATTTGAACATCATGAATAAGACCACATGGCCGGGGAGTACCTGGTCAGCTCTCCTACTCTGAGACGCTTCATGAATACAGGCCCTGTTTTTAAGAATGCAGAGGACGTTTGTTGGGTGTCCTTTTACGCTGCTTTTACGTTCTTCAAATTGGTATAGCAAAACAAGTAAGCAATAAAAATCCTCCCAGGATCAAAACACATGAAACTTATGTGAACACGCTGAAAGGAAAATGCCACAGGTATCCAACATTTAGTTTTTGTACGGCATCCAGTGTTTAGCGTTTGTTTATAGGCAGCGCTTTCCTAATTGTCTTGACATAGTATTCCATCGATCAAGGGAAATAAAATAAAAAATATATATAGACACGTAATAATACTAGTGGCGCTGGTGTTGTAGACAGGTGGCCTTGGGCTTGGTCTGATAGTACTCATAAGCTAGAGTTTGTCACTGTAGCTTGCATGTTCTGGGTCTGGTAAACAGACATCACTAATATGTCACACACGTCATTCACCAAACAAGATTATCAGAGCTCTGTTGATGAAAGAGGTAGCATGATCCCAACAACAGTTAGAAATGGAGTCCCTCAACGTGTGTACAGGTAACTGCCAAAATAAAGGAAACACAAAGTGTTTTGAGAGGGCGTTGGGCCACCACGAGCCTGAACAGCTTCAATGCACCTCTATTAGCAGGAGGCGACAACCTTCTTCCACGATAAATTCCATCATTTGGTGTTTTGTTGATGGTGGTGGAAAACACTCTCAGGCGCTGCTTCAGAACCTCCCATGTGTTCAATTGGGTTGAGATCTGGTGACTGAGATAGCCATGGCATACGGCTTACATTGTTTTCATGCTCATCAAACCATTCAGCGACCATTCGTGCCCTGTGGATGAGGGCATTGTGATCCTATGGCCTGCCCAGTATTTTTATACATGACCCCTAAGCATGATGGGATCCTAATTACTTAATTAACTCAGGACACAAACATCTGTGGAAGCACCTGTTTTTAATACTAATATACACTGTAGCCGTCATTTACTCAAGTGTTCCCATTATTTTGGCAGTCACCTGTACATTAATGTTCTGGCGCAGAAAGCAGGCTAAATCAAACTCTAAATGAAAACACATACTATTCGAACCCAGGTCTAGTGGTGCTATTCTACATCATGAGTCCTCAGTCAGCCATGTGTGAGCTTTAATATTAGTATGGACTACCGGTAAGTGCAGGTTACACCTCCAGACCCAGCTGGGGGCACAGAGTGAGTTTATCGCGCATCGTTGAGCTCCCTGGCCACGGTGAGGATCTCCTTAGCCCCTTTACTCAGCAGTAGATTGGCCAGGTCTAGACCTAGCTTCTCAGATGCATCCTGTGCCGGGCCTGGCATGTTGTTCGCTGTGACGCCAACTCGCTGGACCCACTCATCCACTCGCTCTTCCACCTACCACAGAGGAAAGACGGCTTAAATAAACCAAATAAATATGCCCTGAGAAGGGAGCCCCTTGGTGAGCTGACACGTTTAATGAGAAGAGGTTCATTTGTGTTCTGACTGGGAGTGAGACATCAGTAGTCGGACCTTATTGTCTGAAGCAATGCTGGTCTGCATGGTCTCCTTGAGACTGTCTGAGCCATCCAGGCTGTACACTGCACCCGTCAGGTAGAGCTGGGGTAAATAGAAAACAACAGTTGCAAAAGGCACACACGCAAGAACGCAACCATGGATATGCGATGACACACGCGTACACGTTAGCAAATGTCATAAGCCCTCACCTGAGAGCCCTTGACTTCAGTGTGGACAGCAACTGGTACACTGCAACCCCCCTCCTACAACAAGCGAAAGTGATTACACTGGAGTGTAGACAGTAAAATATAATGGGACATACAAGAAAATATTGACATTTGGTTATAGGGGGTAATCTGCAGTTGCTGCATAAATTATTTTAAATGAAGAAATTAATGAAATAAAATGAAATTGTATTTGTAACATGCTTCGTAAACAATAGGTGTAGACTAACAGTGAAATGCTTGATTACGACCCCTTCCCAGCAACGCAGAGACAAATAAAATAGAGAAATAATAGAAAAGTTACAACAAGTAATAATAAATACACAATGAGTAATGATAACTTTGCTATATATATACAACGGGTTACCAGTACCGAGTCGATGTGCAGGGGTATGAGGTAATTGAGCTAGATATGTACATACGGTATAACTAGGAATAAAGTGATTATTCAACGGGACAGATAATAAACAGTAGCATCGGTGTATGTGATGAGACAAAAAAATTGTCAGATCGTTAAATAGTTAACCTGAACTAACTATACTGAACATAAATATAAACGTAACATGCAACAATTGCAAAGATTTTACTGAGTTATTGTTCATATAAGGAAATCAGTCAATTGAAATAAACTCGTTAGGCCCTAATGTGTGAATTTTACATAACTTGCAGGACATAGGCCCACCCACTGGGGAGTCAGGCCCAGCCAATCAGAAAGAGTTTTCCCCCACAAAAGGGCTTTATATTACAGACAGAAATACACCTCAGTATTTTTGTTCAGTTTATTGAGCAGTCTTATGGCTTGGGGGTAGAAGCTGTTCAGGGTCCTGTTGGTTCCAGACTTGGTGCATCGGTACCATTTGCCGTGTGGTAGCAATGAGACCAGTTTATGACTTGGGTGACTTAGGGCCTTCCTCTGACACCGCCTGAATGGCAGGGTGTTCGGCCCAGTGATGTACTGGTATACTGATGCACTGTAATGATTTATACCCATTTATTCTTGAGGAATATAATTTAGAAATGCCTCATGAGCTTAGTTCAACTGTCGTACCCAATCAGAACACAAAATGTAACCTTGTTCTACTCCAATGTTTGGAAACATTGTAAATATATATATTTTTTAAAACACTGTATTGCCTCCAAACATGTTTAAAACTATATTTTTTTTAATCTTAGATGGTTAGTCATAGCTCTGTCTACGAATTTGTGAGTGGTTACATTTCTCCAGACCCCTCCATCAGCTTTTTACCAAAATAGAGGTGGGGTGTACGCGTTGTGATTGTTTCAACTCCGGATTGCCCTTTTAAGTACTGTTTATGTGACATGATTTTAAAGCCTACCATTACTTTATTATTTTTTTTAATGTAAAGACTTCTACTTTCACTTGCAATTGTACCTCAAATGCCGGTTTCCTAAGCAAAGATTAAGCCTCGTCCTAGACTAAAAAGCCCTTTCAATGATGATTCTCCGTTGAGCATGCTTTTTAGTCCAGGATTAGGCCGAGGCAAGTCTGAGTCTGGGAAACTGGTCCTATACGAGTATGTACATTAAGTAGCATCAACAATCCACTAGCAGCCAACAATTCACAGATACACTGGACAAACACTATAATAAAACATCTAGGAGACAGAGTGAGACTTGCCAGTCGTCTGAGGAAGGCTCGCTCTGCTATACAGCGCAGAACCGTGTTGGGGTCGTGCAGAACAGACACCATCTCCAAGATGTCCTTGTCTTTGGCCCGCACCTCAATGGCAATAGCCCCCTGGAACACAGCCAAGCAATCAACCCTCAGTCAGTTAAGACCATGCTGAAAATTCTTACAGTTGAAGTCGGAAGTTTACATACACTTTAGCCAAATACATTTAAATTCAGTTTTTCACAATTCCTGACATTTAATCCCAGTAAAAGTTCCCTGTCTGAGGTCAGTTAAGATCACCACTTTATTTTAAGAATGTGAAATGTCAGAATATCAGTAGAGAGAATGATTTATTTCAGCTTTTATTTCTTTCATCACATTCCCAGTGGGTCAGAAGTTTACATACACTCAATTAGTATTAGGTAGCATTGCCTTTAAATTGTTTAACTTGGGTCAAACATTTCACGTAGCCTTCCACAAGCTTCCCACAATAAGTTGGGTGAATATTGGCCCATTCTCCTGATAGAGCTGGTGTAACTGAGTCAGGTTTGTAGGCCTCCTTGCTCGCACACGCTTTTTTAGTTCTGCCCACACATTTTCTATAGGATTGAGGTCAGAGCTTTGTGATGGCCACTCCAAAACCTTGACTTTGTTGTCCTTAAGCCATTTTGTCACAACTTTGGAAGTATGCTTGGGGTCATTGTCCATTTGGAAGACCCATTTGCAACCAAGCTTTAAATTCCTGACTGATTTCTTGGGATGTTGCTTCAATGTATCTACATAATTTTCTTTCCTCATGATGCCATCTATTTTGTGACATGCACCAATCCCTCCTGCAGCAAAGTACCCCCACAACATGATGCTGCCACCCCCATGCTTCACGGTTGGGATGGTGTTCTTGGACTTGCAAGCCTCCCCCTTTTTCCTCCAAACATAACGATGGCCAAACAGTTCTATTGTTGTTTCATCAGACCAGAGAACATTTCTCCAAAAAGTATGATCTTTATCCCCATGTACATTTGCAAACCGTAGTCTGTCTTTTTTATGGCGGTTTTGGAGCAGTGGCTTTTTTCTGAGCGAGCTTTCAGGTTATGTCGATATTGGACTCGTTTTACTGTGGCTATAGATACTTTTGTACCTGTTTCTTCCAGCATCTTCACAAGGTCCTTTGCTGTTGTTCTGGGATTGATTTGCACTTTTCGTACCAAAGTACGTTCATCTCTATGAGACAGAACGCGTCTCCTTCCTGAGCGGTATGACGGCTGCGTGGTCCCATGGTGTTTATACTTGAGTACTATTGTTTGTACAGATCCCACGATGTCAAGCAAAGACGCACTGAGTTTGAAGGTCGGCCTTGAAATACATCCACAGGTACACCTCCAATTGAGTCAAATGATGTCAATTAGCTTATCAGAAGCTCCTAAAGCCATGACATCATTTTCAAGCTGTTTAAAGGCATAGTCAACTTAGTGTATGTAAACTTCTGACCCCCTGGAATTGTGAGACAGTGAATTATAAGTGAAATCTGTCTGTAAACAATTGTTGGAAAAATGACTTGTGTCATGCACAAGTAGATGTCCTAACTGACTTGCCAAAACTATAGTTAGTTAAGAAAGACATTTGTGGAGTGGTAGAAAAACGAGTTTTAATGACTCCAACCTAAGTGTATGTAAACTTCAGACTTCAACTGTATACAGTGCCAAAAGGGGTCTCGGACGAAGGCCTGGAGATAATGGGTTGGCAACTATGATATACCCTTTCAAGGTAAAATGTTCAGTTTTAATAACAGTTTAGCGTTTTTTGTTATTACACAATGGAATAAGGACCACAGGTATAAGAGTTAAAGTTGTACATTTCTCCTTCATAAAATAAATCTACCCACCTGTCCAACAGCGTACATACAGTCCTCAGGGCCCAGGATCTTCAAATGCAAAGACACAAATTAAAGATAAAATGAATTCGTAAAGTTTTCAGACCCCTTGACTTTTTCCACATTTTGTTACGTTACAGCCTTATTCTAAAATGGTTTCAATCATTTTCCCCCCCTCATCAAATCTACACACAATAACCAAAAATGATGAAGTAAAAACTGTTTTTTATTTTATTTCTGCAAATGTATTAAAACTAAAAAACGGACATATCACGTTTACATAAGTATTCAGACCCTTTACTCAGTACTTTGTTAAAGCAGCTTTGGCAGCGAATATAGTCTTGAGTCTTCTTGGGTATGACGCTACAAGCTTGGCACACCTATATTTGGGGAGTTTCTCCCATTCTTCTCTGCAAATCCTCTCAAGCTCTGTCAGGTTGGATGGGGAGCGTTGCTGCACAGCTATTTTCAGGTCTCTCCAGACATGTTTGATCAGGTTCAAGTCCGGGCTCTGGCGGGGCCACTCAAGGACATTCAGAGACTTGCCCCGAAGCCACTCCTGCATTGTTTTGGCTGTGTGCTTAGGGTTGTTGTCCGGTTGGAAGGTGAACCTTTTCCCTAGTTTGAGGTCCTGAGCACTCTGGGTTAGGTTTTCTTCAAGGATCTCACTGTACTTGGCTCCGTTCATGCCACGAGGGATGGTGCCAGGTTTCCACCACACATGACGCTTGGCATTCTGGCCAAAGAGATCAATCTTGGTTTCATCAGACAAGATAATCTTTTTTCTCATGGTCTGAGTGTTTAGGTGCCTTTTAGCAAACTCCAAGCAGGCTGTCCGGTGTCTTTTACTGAGGAGTGGCTTACATCTGGTAACTCTACCATAAAGGCCTGATTGGAGTGCTGCAGAGATGGTTGTCCATCTGGAAGGTTCTCCTATCTCCACAGAGGAACTCTCTCTGACTCTGTCAGAGTCACCATCGGGTTCTTGGTCACCTCCCTGACCAAGGCCCTTCTACCCCGGTTGCTCAGTTTGGCTGGGTGGCCAGCTCTAGGAAAAATGTTGGTTAATTACAAACTTCTTCCATTTAAGAATGATGGAGGCCACTGTGTTCTTGAGGACCTTCAATTCTTCAGAAATGTTTTGGTACCCTTCCCCAGATCTGTACCTCGACACAATCCTGTCTCTGAGCTCTACGGACAATTCCTTCAACCTCATGGCTTGGTTTTTGCTTTGACATGCACTGTCAACTGTGGAACATTATATAGACAGATGTATGCCTTTCCAAATCATGTTCAATCAATTGAATTTACCACAGGTGGACTCCAACCAAGTTGTAGAAACATCTCAAGGATGATCAATGAAAACAGGATGCACCTGGCCTCCATTTCTGGCCTCATAGCAAAGGGTCTGAATACTTATGTAAATAAGGTTTTTCTGTTTTTATTTTTAATACATTTGCAAACATTTCTGAAAACCTGTTTGCATTTTGTCATTATGGGGTAGTATGTAGATTGGTGAGAAAAAAATATTTAATCAATAAGGCTGTAACATAACAAAATGTGGAAAAAGTCAAGGGGTCTGAATGCTTTCCGAAGGCACCGTATACAGCAGGGCTTACATATTGACTATAAACAACATACAATTGAATCTTTATTAATTAAGATTAATCTTGGTATGGACAAGGTGTTGTGAAGTGGAATGTTGGAAGTAGCTACCTGGCTGACTCGGCTCTCCCAGCCCATGCGACGGAGTCCAGCTGCAGCCAGAATAATGGCAGAGAAGTCGTCCTTTTCATCCAGCTTCTTCAACCTCGTGTTAAGGTTTCCTCGCTGGAAAAAACCCCACTAAGGAAACAAACTCACAACTATAGATATAGTCATTACTGATATGTGCATCAGATTTGAAATGAAGATCCTGTTTTGACATTTCGCTATACTGTGAGTGGCGGTGAGTGAAAGGATACAATATCTTTAAACTCAAGGTGGGGGAATCTTTTCTTTAGCTGAGCAGCCCGTCGCAGGGAACTTGTGCCGATCACACTATAAAGATAAAAATAAATCAAGATCAATGTCAAGCCACTCCTTTAAAACAGATAGGAAAATAATCTTCAAACAGTGTCCTGAGTAAAATGCAACTGTGTTTCGTACCTCTTGTCGGGCAGGGTGTCGAGGGATTTGCCCGTGTTTTTGGGATGCAAGACCACTGCATCATGGGGGTTCTCCCGCCTTTAAAGAACAGGAAGCAAAACAAATATATGTATTTCAAATACCTTTATTTAACTAGGCAAGTCAGTTTCTTATTTTCAATGACGGCCTAGGAACAGTGGGTTAACTGCCTGTTCAGGGGGCAGAACAACAGATTTATACCTTGTCAGCTCGGGGATTTGATCTTGCAACCTTTCGGTTATTAGTCCAATGCTCTAACCACTGGGCTAAGCTGCCACCCCTCAAAACAAATATTTACCATTAAAATATCGGAGGCTACTTCATTCCACAGTTGTGGTGAAGACAATCCTACTTCAATAGTAGATATTCAGAAAGTGATATACTCTAGTGCGCTCGGAGTATTCAAAATAAATGTCTACACACGTAGCTAGGCTAGCTAGATCATGATTTCAAGTCTACATTGTCAATGAAATCTATGTGTAGGAACCTGTATACACTTTGAAAGAAAGATCTTTAAATATATTACAATATGTGAGTTAAACTGATAGTGTTTCACACCAAATCAGTGTAAGGTCTGAACACAAACAAAAGAAGCCCAGATGAATTAGGACAGTGTGTTTGATTTCTCTGTGGATCCTTACAGAGGCACTATTGTGTCGACTTACTTTAGCACAGCTCCTATGGTAAAGCCAGGAGGCAGAGCCGTGGGCAAGTCCTTCAAAGAGTGGACCACCAGGTCTACCCTATAGGAGACATAGTACAACAGAGTCATTTATTTTGCAACACTTCAGAGCGAAGACTCTGGACATTAACACCTGCACAAATCAAAGTCTTGAAGACATCAATGGTTTTGTCTGAAGTGTTGAAGCTACTCAAAATGTATGCCATTAAGTTGTAATAAAGAAAGTACTTCAACAGTAGTAACTTTCCAGATTCGGGCTAATAGTAATGTAGCCTACAGTTTGAATGTACAGTGCATAGTGGATGTCTACACACCCCTTGCACAGACTCCACATTTTGCTGCCTTTAAATTACATATGAAAATGTATTAAAATATATATTTTTTCCTACAGATGTGCACAACCTACTCCACATTTCCGAAGTGAAAGAAAAATATAGAATATTTTCAAAATGTATGAAAAAAAACAAACTAAGATGTCTTGATGGCATATGTTTTTACACCCCAGAGTTAATACTTGGTTGAAGTACATTTGGTAGTAATTACAGCTGTGAAATAATTTAAATCAGATTCTACAAACTTTGCACAACTCTTAGGGCAACATGTATCCACAGTTAAAATTGCTCAAGCTCAGTAAATTTGGTTGGGAGTCATTGATGGACAGCAATATTCCAATCTTGTCTCAGATTTTCAAGCAGATTTACATCAGGACTGAGACTGGACCATTCAGGATCACTCAACAACTATTGTAAAGCCATTTTGATGTGTCTTTGGCATTACAATTGATGTAATTGTCCCGCTGAAAAATAAAACTCTATCCCAGGTTTAGGTATTCAGAAGACTAAGGCAAGGTTTTGTGTAACTTTTTATCTGGGCTTTTCTCCTGTTCATATTATATATATATATATATATATTTTATATATATATATATTTTACCCCCTTTTTTCTCCCCAATTTTAATCTTGTCCCATTGTTTCAACTCCCCAATGAGCTCGGGAGGCGAAGGTTGAGTCGTGCGTCCTCCGAAACATGATCCGCCAAACCGTGCTTCTTAACACCCGCCCGTTTAACCCGGAAGCCAGCCGCACCAATGTGTCGGAGAAAACACTATTCACCTGAAGACCGAGGTCAGCCTGTAGGCTCCCGGCCCGCCACAAGGAGTCAGTAGAGCGCGATGAACCAAGTAAAGCCCCCGGCCAAACCCTCCCCTAACCCGGACGACGCTGGGTCAATTGTGCACCGCCCGATCACGGCCGGTTGTGAAGCAGCCCGGGTTCGAACCCAGATCTGTAGTGGCGCCTTAGACCACTGCACCACTCGGGAGGCACCTTTCATATTTTTTTCTCCTGAAAAACTCCCCAGTCCCTGCCGGTGACAAGCATACCCATAACCTGATGCTGCCACCACAATACTCAAACGCATATGATCAACAATATTGTATTCACTCCACATTACTGACCTGTATAACAAAGTGAAAAAAATGAAGCCAATATTAGAAAAGCCACTTCAAATCATCCATTCTGTTTGCAACAAGGCTGTGAAGTAATACTGCAAGACAACACTGCAAAGAAATTGACTTTTTGGCCTAAATTAAAAACTACAGGCTTAGGTCAAATCCAATACAAACACAACACAGAGTCAAGCATTGTGGTGGCAGTATCATGTTGTGGGTATGCTTGTCACCGGCAGGGACTGGGGAGTTTGTCAGGATAAAACAAAATATGCAAAGAGTTAAACCTAACCCTAACCCAAGTAAAACGTTAGAGGAAAACCTGCCTCAGTCTTCTAAAAAGCTAACCCTGTGATAGAGTTTATTTTTCAGTGGGAAAATCACAGAATTTTTGGTCAGACACACCAGAATGGCTTTTCAAAAGGTGTCAAGTGTTCATGAGTGGTCCAGCCTCAGCCCTGACTTGAATTTGCTTGAAAATCAGAGACACGGTTGGAATATTGCTCCATCAATGACTCCCACTCAAATTTACTGAGCTTGAGTCATTTTGACAAAAACAATGAATAAATGTTTCCCTATAAGAGTCATGCAAAGTTGGTAGAATCTTATTCAAAATGATTCACCGCTGTAATGGCTGCCAAAGGTGCTTCGACCAAGTATTAACCCTGGGGTGTGAAGACATACGTTATCAACACATCAACAATTTTCTTATTAATTTTGATTTAACTTTGAAAATGTGGAGTAGGTTGTGTAGCTCGATAGGAAAGAAATCAAATATATTCCCATTTGAGATGAGATTTTAAGGCAGCAAAATGTGAAGACTGTGCAAGGAGTGTGTGGACTTTCCCTAGCGACTGTGTATTACAAGGCTTATTCACACACAAGAGACCACTATAATCACCATTCTTGACAACATTTCTCTTGACAACACCCAAGCCTGACAAGTGGATCCAACTGAAATGCCAGTTCCAAATGACAAAATTAGACTTACTCGTTCCTCTCCAGAGCAGTCTCCAGTTCTTTGGTGAAAAGGCTCTTCTCTCCGATCTGCATTTAGAAAGCAAATAGGTTACTAACTGTTAACCCCATAACATTTTCAGTTCAGACCATAAGTTTATATGTACACGATGGAGAAAACACTGTATATTTTAATGGCAGTGGTTTTTTGCACACTACTGAGTCAAGTAAAATGAACAATTTGGGCAACAATTTAGTTCTCATGAGGCACGCTTTAGTATATAAATAGATTTACCTTTGATAACGCTGTGTCAAGGATTTTGTCCCCTGTTGTTGTCATGCCAACTGAAACAGAAAGACAATGACGTCATCAAAGTGACATAGTCATTTAATTACTGTATTGTACATATCTTATTGGTGATGCATCTCTATAGTCACATGAAAAGTACTGCACTATAAGTAACACAACATACAGGTAACTGCAAAAATAAAGGAAACATCAACATAGCGTGTTTTAATAGGGCATTGGGCCAGAACAGCTTCAATGCACCTTGGCATATATTCTACAAATGTCTGGAACTCGATTGGAGGAATGGAACACCATTCTTCCACTAGAAATTCCATAATTTGGTGTTTAGTTGATGGTGGTAGAAAACGCTGTCTCAAGCGCCGCTCCAGAATCTCCCATAACCCTTAGATTGGGATGAGATCTGGTGACTGAGACGGCCATGGCATACGGCTTGCATCATTTTCATGCATTTTCATGCTCATGAAACCATTCAGTGACCGCTCATGCCCTGTGTATGGGGGCATTGTCATCCCATGGGTGCATAGCCATGGTAGCCCAAATATTGCCTAAATAATGGCCAGCCCAGCCTTTTTATACGTGACCCTAAGCATGATGGGATGTTAATTGCTTAATTAACTCAGGAAACACATCTGTGTGGAAGCACCTGCTTTCAATATACTTTTTTTATCTCTCATTTACTCAAGTGTTTCTATTATTTTTCCAGTTACTTGTATATACTCTGTAAAACCTTTTTTTCATACACTCTTAGAAAAAAGGGTTCCAAAAGGTTCTTCGGCTGTTCTCATGGGAGAACCATTATTGGTTTCAGATAGAACCCCTTTGGGTACCAAGTAGAACTATTTTGGTTTCCAAGTAGAATCCTCTGTGGAAAGGCTTCTATAGGGAACGCAAAAGGGTTCTACAAAGGGTTCTCCTATACGGACCGCCGACGAACCCTTTTAGGTTCAAGATAGCACCTTTTTTTCTAAGAGTGTATTGCGGGACACGTGGACTCACCTATTTCTATGTGGACATCGGGGTACAGTCCCTTCAGCTTTTCTGCAACGCTGTCCGTCTGAATACAAGCCAGCTGAGGTCAACAAACGAACAGAAATCAATTCAATTTGGATTACATAATTTGTGTGTCTGCATTTTGGATGGTTGGTTTCTAGCTAGTTCACTTCTTGGATAATATTGAATATCATAGGCTATTCAAGAAGCAAATGTTCAGCCGTGAGTTACCAAATCAGTGGGACATGAGCATAAGAAGCTGTAGTAAAAGGCTAGAAATTACTGGAGCCGTGAACGATCTATCTCTGATGCAGGAGGTGCAGACGTCCCTGACTGCTGTATCAGAGGGAACAGAGAGGGGAACCTTATCTGATAAGGAGTTGCCATGCTCTCTGCCCCCTCATTCAAAAGCTGTTTCGCCATTCCAAAGTGTAACTCTACAGTAGTTTCACTGACACTGGGAAAATAGTTAAAGTGAGAAATGATATTACCTGAAATCAACAACAACAAAAAATGCAATTTGGTTCCACTCAACCAACAAAGTTATCATACCTGGCTCTTTCGGGTTCCAATTCGTATGACCCGGCTAACTTTCCCATTCCCATCCTGTTGGGAGAACATGAAAGCAATACATTTACAACAGCCATTTTTCCAATAATGGAGTTTTTAAACTTCTACTTGTAGTTGCAGTTCATGGAAGTTATTCCCTTTGTATTGTGTCAACTCCATTCACTATAAACCACATATAACTGCTCCATACAATAACATTTATATAAACTCTGCTTGAATTGCTTTCCTCTTACCCTGATGTACTTATAAGGTCCCTCCATAGTTCTCAGTAAACCTTAGCTACTACAAGCAGAGCAGCACGTTGTGTCGTCTGTAGAGCTGTGAAAGCCTGCTGTGTCTATGTGGGGAACAGTGGCAAGTCATGTAGCCTAGCCCGAGAGATACGGAACAACTATGCATCTTAACTTCCTACACCCCCATTTCCCTGGTCCTAGCTGATAAGTCAAGAGTGCCGATTCATTGTGTCAGTTATTATGAGCAGGGAGGGGTAGTGATGGACTTTAGAAAGATAATTTGTTTTAGGCATTTTCCAAATGGTTATGAAATTGGCATGTACTGTATGTATGTGGAAAGCAACAATATGAAAAGGATAGAGTTTTCTGTTTAAATCTGATCCCGTTCAAAGCTGGCAACCTTTAGGTTTTATAGTAGAAGACAGGAGTTGACACACTGGATATTGCAGGCCTGTAATACAGCAGCTGTAGAAACTCTGACAGGCAGCAACATCATATTATGCTGTTATTTAGAGTTAGTTTAATGAATGAACGCACATAATTTGTACTGCAGGAACTGTCAATCTGCCATTTAGCTTCTAATCTACAGGTTGGTGAGGCAGATATTATTTGTAATGAAACCCTTTGATATATGAGATGTATTGTCCAATGGTAGAGCTCCGAGGTGCAGAAAGGCGCGTGAGTAAACCAATCAGAGCGTTCCGGCTTGGTTGTAAAAACGGCGCATGCCTCACTGCGCAATATTATCAAATCAAATCAAATCAAATCAAATCAAATTTTATTTGTCACATACACATGGTTAGCAGATGTTAATGCGAGTGTAGCGAAATGCTTGTGCTTCTAGTTCCAACAATGCAGTAATAACAAGTAATCTAACTAACAATTCCAAAACTACTGTCTTGTACACAGTGTAAGGGGATAAAGAATATGTACATAAGGATATATGAATGAGTGATGGTACAGAGCAGCATAGGCAAGATACAGTAGATGGTATCGAGTACAGTATGTACAAATGAGATGAGTATGTAAACAAAGTGGCATAGTATAAAGTGGCTAGTGGTACATGTATTACACAAGGATACCGTCGATGATATAGAGTACAGTATATACGTATGCATATGAGATGAATAATGTAGGGTAAGTAACATTTATATAAGGTAGCATTGTTTAAAGTGGCTAGTGATATATTTACATCATTTCCCATCAATTCCCATTATTAAAGTGGCTGGAGTTGAGTCAGTGTCAGTGTGTTGGCAGCAGCCACTCAGTGTTAGTGGTGGCTGTTTAACAGTCTGATGGCCTTGAGATAGAAGCTGTTTTTCAGTCTCTCGGTCCCAGCTTTGATGCACCTGTACTGACCTCGCCTTCTGGATGATAGCGGGGTGAACAGGCAGTGGCTCGGGTGGTTGATGTCCTTGATGATCTTTATGGCCTTCCTGTGACATCGGGTGGTGTAGGTGTCCTGGAGGGCAGGTAGTTTGCCCCCGGTGATGCGTTGTGCGGACCTCACTACCCTCTGGAGAGCCTTACGGTTGAGGGCGGTGCAGTTGCCATACCAGGCGGTGATACAGCCCGCCAGGATGCTCTCGATTGTGCATCTGTAGAAGTTTGTGAGTGCTTTTGGTGACAAGCCGAATTTCTTCAGCCTCCTGAGGTTGAAGAGGCGCTGCTGCGCCTTCTTCACGATGCTGTCTGTGTGAGTGGACCAATTCAGTTTGTCTGTAATGTGTATGCCGAGGAACTTAAAACTTGCTACCCTCTCCACTACTGTTCCATCGATGTGGATAGGGGGGTGTTCCCAATATTATCAGTGAGGTATGACTGTTATGCAGAGTGCTAGCTAACTAGCCAAGTCTCTCACCTGGGAATTCTCCTCTCTTGACATCTCAGTGTAGCAATAACGATCCGCGAGTATTGTCTTTGTCAGTGACAATTGTTCGCGACATGCAATCCATGAGAATATAGCTAATTCCTTGTAAACAGGGATGAAAATGGCATTTGTAACTAGGGTGATTTATTTTTAAATGTTTGTATTATTCAAAATACAAAAATCAATTTACATTGCTACATCAAACATGTCTAACAAATTAAAACACAGGTATTAACAAGAAAACACTAAAACATACATACTAAAAAATATTAGCAATTAACAATTCTAGTGCAATTGTATTCATTCTGAAAAAAAATCGAATTATAATGATTCAGTTAAGTTATTATTGTTGTTATTAACTAGGGATAATGTCTTAACAAGATGATTAAATTCAATCAAAAACATGTGTAATTTTGGTATAGAATTCTGTACTTTTTGTTTGTGTATAAAGTATTTGGCAACAAGAATAAGAAAAATCACTATTATTTCAATGGTCTTGTTATCATTGCAAAAGTAACATACTGTATCCTTCGTGTTAAAAACATTGGTAGTGTTCAAAATGACAAATAAGTATTCTGCAAGGTTTTCCCAAAATTCTGACACAAATTTACATTCAAAGAACGAGTCAGATTCTCACCTTTTTCACAGAAAATGCAGATATCAATAGGCACAAATATGGACAACATAGAATTCAATGGCTATATCTTATATAAAATTTGAAAGTGTACTTCCTTAAATTTGTTTGGTATACAATATTTGCAAGGCCTTAACCAAGCTTTTTTTCCAGACAATGTCAGGAATAAGCATGTTCCAGAAATATTTTCCTCTAGGTGCAAGTTGGTTCTGTCACGTCCTGATCATAGAGAGTCCTTATTTTCTATGGTAGAGTAGGTCAGGGCGAGACTGGGGGGTTAGTCTAGTTTATTATTTCTATGTGGGGTTCTAGGTTTGTTTTTCTATGTTGGTGATTGCGTATGATTCTCAATTAGAGGCAGCTGGTAATCGTTGTCTCTAATTGGGGATCATATTAAGTAGCTGTTTTTCCCACCTGGGTTTATGGGGATATTGTTTTGAGTTAGTGCGCGTCTGTCGTGACGGTTCGTTGTTAGTTTATTTGTTTATTTGAACTCAACATCGCTGCGCCTTGGTCCGATATTCATTCCAATGAACGTGACAAGTTCTGTACACCCCATCAATGTGAGGTATTGTTTATTTTATTGCAAGGTCTACTTGGAGCGCTGTTCATTTCCGTATTAGTCCTCCTGTGTATCGTCGTTTTTGGCCGTCCTCACCAACGACGCCCTTTTGCTTATTCCCTGCCTGTCAGATTTCCTGTCGTATACCTCTTGCCTGCTCTCCAGGACTTCATTAGCCTTTTCCCTGCATGTACTGTTTCCGTTTTGGAGTCCCTGTGTATGATCTGTCTGTCCCTGGACCCAGCTACCTGCCTCTTCCTGGGGGTCCTTTGCTAATAAACACCTGCTGCGCCTTGCGCTTGAAACCAGCACGCTGTCTCCCATCGTATTCATTACACCCTGTTGTCAAAAACATCAAGAACAACGTCAACATTCCTCTTCCTTACAGTTATGTCTGAATTATTTCACAAAAGAGCTTTATGCTGGGAAAAATTGTGCAGGAAACATATTTTCCAAGCCATTAAAGCTTATTGGTGAAACCTAGCCAATTTAGTGGGTAATCTTTCAGGAATATAATTGCATTTCAGTACAAATTGAAGACCTCCCAACTTATTACACATTATTTGGAACAAAATACCATATTGAATAAATATTGATCAAACATCTTTTCAACCAGTTGATCTTGAAAATGTTATTTATGTCAACAAAACCCAACACTTCCAAACTGCCTTCAGCTCTTTTATTAGAGAGGAGTGACTTTTTCAGTTTGTGAGACATATTTTCCCAGATGAAGTCAAGAAAGGTCTTGTTGATCTCTTTACAAGTAGAGGGATTTACAAATAAAGATGAGGGGTACACAAGGCGGGACAGTCCCTCTGCCTTGGACAGAAGCACTCTCCCATGTACAAAAAGATCCCTTTGTAGCCAATTCTTAAATATATTTAGGGTTTTCTTAATTTTAGGAGAAATTCATATGTTGTCTAAGTGTTTTTTTTTTTGACAGATGTATTCCTAAATATTTAATACAGTCCTTTTAAAGGAAAATTTTATATTTCTCATCAGTCATATAAACATGTGATTTCACATTTAGAAACATTCAGTTTTAATCGTGATGCAATAGAGAATGCAGTGATGGCATTAAGGGCATGGGCGACCTGGTCTTGGTCTCTTAAAAACAGTATCATCAGCCAGTTGGGAAATGTTGATTTCTTTGTTAAAAATGGTTAAGCCATACAGATTTGCAATATTCAGAATATCTAGAGAGAAGTTCCACAACCAAAATTAATAAAAAATGGCGAAATTGGTCATCCCTGTCAAACACTTCTGTTGATACTGAATCTTTTGGATGTATTAAGGTTAAGTAACGCAGAACTATTTATGCCTTTGTAAAACGTGCAAATGACTTTAAGAACATTTTCACCGAAGCCAAAAAGTTTAAATGACCTGAAGAGAAATGAATGTTCAATTGTTTCAAAGGCTTTACAGAAGTTCAAAAATAAGACAACCGCATCTGAGTCAATTGCATCTGAATAATCTAGAAGGTCCAAGACTAAATGAATGTTAGAGCATATGTGACGGCCCTTCATAAATCCTGTTTGAGTCTCATAATGGTACATATTCCTTTCTTAAATCAATCAATCAATCAATCAAATTTATTTTATATAGCCCTTCGTACATCAGCTGATATCTCAAAGTGCTGTACAGAAACCCAGCCTAAAACCCCAAACAGCAAGCAATGCAGGTGAAGAAGCACGGTGGCTAGGAAAAACTCCCTAGAAAGGCCAAAACCTAGGAAGAAACCTAGAGAGGAACCAGGCTATGTGGGGTGGCCAGTCCTCTTCTGGCTGTGCCGGGTGGAGATTATAACAAAACATGGTCAAGATGTTCAAATGTTCATAAATGACCAGCATGGTCGAATAATAATAAGGCAGAATAGTTGAAACTGGAGCAGCAGCACAGTCAGGTGGACTGGGGACAGCAAGGAGTCATCATGTCAGGTATTCCTGGGGCATGGTCCTAGGGCTCAGGTCCTCCGAGAGAGAGAAAGAAAGAGAGAATTAGAGAGAGCATATGTGGGATGGCCAGTCCTCTTCTGGCTGTGCCGGGTGGAGATTATAACAGAACATGGCCAAGATGTTCAAATGTTCATAAATGATCAGCATGGTCGAATAATAATAAGGCAGAACAGTTGAAACTGGAGCAGCAGCACAGCCAGGTGGACTGGGGACAGCAAGGAGTCATCATGTCAGGTAGTCCTGGGGCATGGTCCTAGGGCTCAGGTCCTCCGAGAGAGAGAAAGAGAGAAGGAGAGAATTAGAGAACGCACACTTAGATTCACACAGGACACCGAATAGGACAGGAGAAGTACTCCAGATATAACAAACTGACCCTAGCCCCCCGACACATAAACTACTGCAGCATAAATACTGGAGGCTGAGACAGGAGGGGTCAGGAGACACTGTGGCCCACTCCGAGGACACCCCCGGACAGGGCCAAACAGGAAGGATATAACCCCACCCACTTTGCCAAAGCACAGCCCCCACACCACTAGAGGGATATCTTCAACCACCAACTTACCATCCTGAGACAAGGCTGAGTATAGCCCACAAAGACCTCCGCCACGGCACAACTTAAAGGGGGGGGGGGGGGGGGGGGGGCGCCAACCCAGACAGGATGACCACATCAGTGACTCAACCCACTCAGGTGACGCACCTCCTCCAGGGACGGCATGAGAGAGCCCCAGTAAAGCCAGTGACTCAGCCCCTGTAATAGGGTTAGAGGCAGAGAATCCCAGTGGAAAGAGGGGAACCGGCCAGGCAGAGACAGCAAGGGTGGTTCGTTGCTCCAGAGCCTTTCCGTTCACCCTCCCACTCCTGGGCCAGACTACACTCAATCATATGACCCACTGAAGAGATGAGTCTTCAGTAGAGACTTAAAGGTTGAGACCGAGTTTGCGTCTCTGACATGGGTAGGCAGACCGTTCCATAAAAATGGAGCTCTATAGGAGAAAGCCCTGCCTCCAGCTGTTTGCTTAAAAATTCTAGGGACAATTAGGAGGCCTGCGTCTTGTGACCGTAGCGTACGTGTAGGTATGTACGGCAGGACCAAATCAGAGAGATAGATAGGAGCAAGCCCATGTAATGCTTTGTAGGTTAGCAGTAAAACCTTGAAATCAGCCCTTGCTTTGACAGGAAGCCAGTGTAGAGAGGCTAGCACTGGAGTAATATGATCACATTTTTTGGTTCTAGTCAGGATTCTAGCAGCCGTATTTAGCACTAACTGAAGTTTATTTAGTGCTTTATCCGGGTAGCCGGAAAGTAGAGCATTGCAGTAGTCTAACCTGGAAGTGACAAAAGCATGGATTAATTTTTCTGCATCATTTTTGGACAGAAAGTTCCTGATTTTTGCAATGTTACGTAGATGGAAAAAAGCTGTCCTTGAAATGGTCTTGATATGTTCTTCAAAAGAGAGATCAGGGTCCAGAGTAACGCCGAGGTCCTTCACAGTTTTAATTGAGACGACTGTACAACCATTAAGATTAATTGTCAGATTCAACAGAAGATCTCTTTGTTTCTTGGGACCTAGAACAAGCATCTCTGTTTTGTCCGAGTTTAAAAGTAGAAAGTTTGCAGCCATCCACTTCCTTATGTCTGAAACACATTCTTCTAGCAAGGGCAATTTTGGGGCTTCACCATGTTTAATTGAAATGTACAGCTGTGTGTCATCTGCATAGCAGTGAAAGTTAACATTATGTTTTCGAATAACATCCCCAAGAGGTAAAATATATAGTGAAAACAATAGTGGTCCTAAAACGGAACCTTGAGGAACACCGAAATTTACAGTTGATTTGTCAGAGGACAGACCATTCACAGAGACAAACTGATATCTTTCCGACAGATAAGATCTAAACCAGGCCAGAACTTGTCCGTGTAGACCAATTTGGGTTTCCAATCTCTCCAAAAGAATGTGGTGATCGATGGTATCAAAAGCAGCACTAAGGTCTAGGAGCACGAGGACAGATGCAGAGCCTCGGTCCGATGCCATTAAAATGTAATTTACCACCTTCACAAGTGCCGTTTCAGTGCTATGATGGGGTCTAAAACCAGACTGAAGCATTTCGTATACATTGTTTGTCTTCAGGAAGGCAGTGAGTTGTTGCGCAACAGCCTTTTCTAAAATTTTTGAGAGGAATGGAAGATTCGATATAGGCCGATAGTTTTTTATATTTTCTGGGTCAAGGTTTGGCTTTTTCAAGAGAGGCTTTATTACTGCCACTTTTAGTGAGTTTGGTACACATCCGGTGGATAGAGAGCCGTTTATTATGTTCAACATAGTAGGGCCAAGCACAGGAAGCAGCTCTTTCAGTAGTTTAGTTGGAATAGGGTCCAGTATGCAGCTTGAAGGTTTAGAGGCCATGATTATTTTCATCATTGTGTCAAGAGATATAGTACTAAAACACTTGAGTGTCTCTCTTGATCCTAGGTCCTGGCAGAGTTGTGCAGACTCAGGACAACTGAGCTTTGAAGGAATACGCAGATTTAAGGAAGAGTCCGTAATTTGCTTTCTAATAATCATAATCTTTTCCTCAAAGAAGTTCATGAATTTATCACTGCTAAAGTGAAAGTCATCCTCTCTTGGGGAATGCTGCTTTTTAGTTAGCTTTGCGACAGTATCAAAAAGGAATTTCGGATTGTTCTTATTTTCCTCAATTAAGTTAGAAAAATAGGATGATCGAGCAGCAGTAAGGGCTCTTCGGTACTGCACAGTACTGTCTTTCCAAGCTAGTCGGAAGACTTCCAGTTTGGTGTGGCGCCATTTCCGTTCCAATTTTCTGGAAGCTTGCTTCAGAGCTCGGGTATTTTCTGTGTACCAGGGAGCTAGTTTCTTATGAGAAATGTTTTTAGTTTTTAGGGGTGCAACTGCATCTAGGGTATTGCGCAAGGTTAAGTTGAGTTCCTCAGTTAGGTGGTTAACTGATTTTTGTCCTCTGGCGTCCTTGGGTAGGCAGAAGGAGTCTGGAAGGACATCAAGGAATCTTTGTGTTGTCTGTGAATTTATAGCACGACTTTTGATGATCCTTGGTTGGGGTCTGAGCAGATTATTTGTTGCAATTGCAAACGTAATAAAATGGTGGTCCGATAGTCCAGGATTATGAGGAAAAACATTAAGATCCACAACATTTATTCCATGGGACAAAACTAGGTCCAGCGTATGACTGTGACAGTGAGTGGGTCCAGAGACATGTTGGACAAAACCCACTGAGTCGATGATGGCTCCGAAAGCCTTTTGGAGTGGGTCTGTGGACTTTTCCATGTGAATATTAAAGTCACCAAAGATTAGAATATTATCCGCTATGACTACAAGGTCCGATAGGAATTCAGGGAACTCAGTGAGGAACGCTGTATATGGCCCAGGAGGCCTGTAAACAGTAGCTATAAAAAGTGATTGAGTAGGCTGCATAGATTTCATGACTAGAAGCTCAAAAGACGAAAACGTCATTTTTTTTTTTGTAAATTGAAATTTGCTATCGTAAATGTTAGCAACACCTCCGCCTTTGCGGGATGCACGGGGGATATGGTCACTAGTGTAGCCAGGAGGTGAGGCCTCATTTAACACAGTAAATTCATCAGGCTTAAGCCATGTTTCAGTCAGGCCAATCACATCAAGATTATGATCAGTGATTAGTTCATTGACTATAATTGCCTTTGAAGTAAGGGATCTAACATTAAGTAGCCCTATTTTGAGATTTGAGGTATCATGATCTCTTTCAATAATGACAGGAATGGAGGTGGTCTTTATCCTAGTGAGATTGCTAAGGCGAACACCGCCATGTTTAGTTTTGCCCAACCTAGGTCGAGGCACAGACACGGTCTCAATGGTGATAGCTGAGCTGACTACACTGACTGTGCTAGTGGCAGACTCCACTATGCTGGCAGGCTGGCTAACAGCCTGCTGCCTGGCCTGCACCCTAAAATATTTTGGCATAAACCAGAGCAATCAATTTGTAATCAATATTTAATCAAGTAATTGGACTCCTTGCCATGGCTAGCTAGCATGTCTTCTGTTGAGGCTTGGATATTCCATCTGCTCTCTACTGTGTTCTAGGGTACTGTGTAACTAGAGTAAATTCTGCCGACTGCCTTTCTGCCCTTCTGACGTCACACCATGGAACGTCATTTAACTTCTTTGTACTTTGGCCGCGTTCACAAACATCTAAAAATGGTACTTGCTAATGTGTTCTTGGTCACACACTGTAATCATTTGGAAACAGCCCTAAACTCAGAAAAAAAAGAAACCTCCCCTTTTCAGGATCCTGTCTTTCAAAGATAATTCGTAAAAATCCAAATAACTTCACAGATCTTCATTGTAAACGGTTTAAACACTGTTTCCCATGCTTGTTCAATGAACCATAAACAATTAATGAACATGCACCTGTGGAACGGTCGTTAAGACACTAACAGCTTACAGACGGTAGGCATTTAAGGTCAGAGTTATGAAAACTTAGGACACTAAAGAGGCCTTTCTACTGACTCTGAAAAACACCAAAAGAAAGATGCCCAGGGTCCCTGCGTGAACGTGCTTTAGGCATGCTGCAAGGAGGCATGAGGACTGCTGATGTGGCCAGGGCAATAAATTGCAATGTCCGTACTGTGAGACGCCTAAGACAACGCTACATGGAGACAGGATGGACAGCTGATCATCCTTACAGTGGCAGACCACGTGTAATAACACCTGCACAGGATCGGTACATCCAAACATCACACCTGCGGTACAGGATGGCAACAACAACAGCCCGAGTTACACCAGGAATGCACAATCCCTCCATCAGTGCTCAGACTGTCCGCAATAGGCTGAGAGAGGCTGGACTGAGGGCTTGTAGGCCTGTTGTAAGGCAGGTCCTCACCAGACATCACCGGCAACAACGTCGCCTATGGGCATAAACCCACCGTCGCTGGACCTGACAGGACTGGCAAAAACTGCTCTTCACTGATGAGTCGCGGTTTTGTCTCAACGGGGGTGATGGTCGGATTTGTGTTTATCGTCGAAGGAATGAGCGTTACACCGAGGCCTGTACTCTGGAGCGGGATCGATTTGGAGGTGGAGGGTCCATCATGGTCTGGGGCGGTGTGTCACAGCATCATTGGCCTGAGCTTGTTGTCATTGCAGGCAATCTCAACGCTGTGCGTTAAAGGGAAGACATCCTTCTCCCTCATGTGGTACCCTTCCTGCAGGCTCATCTTGACATGACCCTCCAGCATGACAATGCCACCAGCCATACTGCTTGTTCTGTGCGTGATTTCCTGCAAGACAGGAATGTCAGTGTTCTGCCATGGCCAGCAAAGAGCCCGGATCTCAATCCCATTGAGCATATCTGGGACCTGTTGGATCAGAGGGTAAGGGCTAGGGCCATTCCCCCCAGAAATGTCAGGGAACTTGCAGGTGCCTTGGTGGAAGAGTGGGGTAACATCTCACAGCAAGAACCGGCAAATCTGGCGCAGTCCATGAGGAGGAGATGCACTGCATAACTTAATGCAGCTGGTGGCCACACCAGATACTGACTCTTACTTTTGATTTTGCCCCCCCCCCCCCCTTTGTTCAGGGACACATTATTCCATTTCTGTTAGTCACATGTCTGTGGAACTTGTTCAGCTTATGTCTCAGTTGTTGAATCTTGTTGTGTTCATACAAATATTTACACAAATATTTACACGTTACATGTTAAGTTTGCTGAAAATTAACACAGTTGACAGTGAGAGGACGTTTTTTTTTGTTGCTGAGTTCATTTGCTGGTTTTCTTATTAAGGTGTTTTATCGATTTAAAGTACATTTCACTAGCAAAATGAGCCAATTCAGTAAGAATGGACTTTTTTGTGCATTGACAATTTATGAGTAAAATGTGTGCAGTTGACCACTGTCTTCTTCAAGACCAATGTCATTGAGCTATAAAAGAAAGGGTCAAGACTGGAGAGCTAGCTACTTTCCTAGCCCAATCCTCTTTTCTGAAATGTTGGATTATCTATCTAGCCTATTTCTAGTTTTTTTCTCTGTTCAAAAACGTGTTCAAGCCATAGAGATAGTAGTAGTTATAAACTGTTTAAGCATGGACATTACCATTGAGGGCTTCCACCATTTAAAGTCATCATGATTCGACCTTGTTTTTTTCCGAGTTCCAAGTTGTCTTGAAAGCACCATAAATCCAGAGCATTCCAGACTTTGATGACAAAATTTGCCCACGATGGACCGCCTCGGCACCTTTCTGATCAAGTAGGCACAGCACAACAACGTGAGTCCAAAAATGTATTGTATGCAGCTGCATACATTATGTAATACACCAGAGAGATATTTATACTGTAGCTAAGAAGGTAATACTAAGGGTATGTTCTGTAGTAAGCTGTTAGTTGCCTGTGTGCTTCACCCTAGTAATTTTGTGTATTTTCTCCTCTTCATTTCACCTACTGTTCTGACTTGGTGGTGCACATGTAGCCTATAACCTGTTTTAGAGAAATGTAATCATCGAATATTGTTAGAGCTTTCATTGTCTGCTTTATGTCCCCTTTATTTATCATACGGTTCTGACTTGGTGTACACGGAGAACACTGTAAGAATGGCCCATGTTCTGAATTCTGTCGCTGTACATTTCAAAAGTGCTGAACAAATAGTTATATTGATTATGTCATCCTAGCTCGCTCATTAGTGTCTTAATCGAAATTATGGATCGCCTCTTATCTGCTTGTCATCCCCTTATGCCATAGTTTGTACATCTCAATTGTCAGTAGAAACCACATTTGTTTAAGCAAGTCAGCCATATCAGCCATGTTTCTTTTAAAGGCAGTAAATTAGACTGAATTAACTGTTTCGCTGCCAGACAAGGCTCCGCTGATAGCCAGGTGTATCAGTGGTAATGTGTTGAGACTGCTGTTCGGACATCTTTATGTACAGTAGGCCCTAACAGTTTGTGGGCATCGTTTGTCACTGTTTTCGTGCAATTAATGTATTGTTTAGTGTTGTGTAGTGGCTTTGCTGGCATGCATCCCACATTTTTGTTTTTGTTTGCCACTGGCGTCATGTGCAAAAAGAGGGATACGTGCCCCAGTTGTTCAGAGACGGAACCTGGCGAAAGTGAGGATAAAGTACCTGCGGTGAGGACCGCCGAGTTCAGTCTTCATCCTGGGGAGAATAAGGAGGATTCTGGCTGAGTGCGAGTGAGATTTATAGAGAGAATGAATCCTTGCATTTTGGCTGATCCATATGTGGTGTCCGATTGGGTGGAGAAGAGGTTGGTGAAGGTGACTCGGAGTGGACTCGTGATGATTTATCGTGTTTCCTCCGCCCAGAAGGAGCAGACGCTCTGGATTACACGATTGGGGACAATATTTGCAACTTGCTTTGCTCTTCGGAGCAGGGCGCCGTTGAAAGGAGTGATAACGGGGTTGCATTAAGTGTTGAGGAGGGCAGTTGAAATGGAAAATTCCCGGTGTCTGTAACGCCCGCCGTTTATTGAGCCGTAGATCCGGTGGAGAGCATGGGGAAACGGAGAAGACATTATCTGTCATGTTGAGTCTATACTAGATTACGTCAAGGTAGGAGGTGTCAATTTCCTGTGAGAGTTTTTGTTTCCGACAACACTACAGTGTTTTAGGTGTCAAGTTTATAGGCATGTTGCAGCAGTGTGGAGGGAGATGCCTCGATGTGAGAAGTGTGCCGGTGGGCATGAGATGAAGGATGTGTGGCATCGGTGGAGAAAGTTATATGTCTCAGTTTTGGGGGTGCCCATGGGGCTGGCGTTCGGAGGTGTTCGGTGAGAGAAAGGCAGATTGAGGTAGCCAGAGTTAAAGTAGTACAGAAAGAGTTGTATGCCGAAGCAGTGAAGAAAGTGGTAGAGAAAGATGGGTACAAGGTGAGGGATCCTGAGAGGATTCGTGTGAGTAGGCAAAGACCAAGAGAGAGTGATGGGAAGAATATGTGCCTCAGTAAGGTGGACTTTATAGCATTTATAGCCATGGCTGTCAATTGTATTGCAGAAGTGGATCGAAAGTCACAGAAAATAGAGTTTGCGGTGGCGAAGAAGTACTTGGGATTGGAGGATTTACTGCAGAACAGTTGTAGGGGGTGTTAGTGTCATGTACTCTCAGACCATCTGTCTGGAGTAAGACTAGATATGGTTAAATAGTGGAATGGGGTGGTGGATTTTTTTAGAGTGCTAATAGTTGGCAGGGCAGCTTTCCTTTTCCCCAACTTGTATTACCACATCAAATAATTGAATGTTGGTAGTCCATGAATTACCTCACGGACCAGTACAGTAGGTGGCAGTGTATGCACCTACAAGTTGGATGCGATCCAAAGAGATGTATAACTAAACCAAGGTAGTCATTTCCAATGGGAACAAGTGCGTCATCGTGGGAAGAACAAGTAAGGAGGTGGGCTGAAACAAGCATGAGCTAGCGAGATCCTATTGGCGGGTTCTAGCATGTATCTGCATATTTCCGTTAGGGAACGCTTACTCTGTGAAGTGCATACGTGCAATAACTCAATTCGTCTTTGCACTCCTTCTAAATAACGCAATTTTAAAAATACATGTTGTAAAGGGTCAAGTATACAAAACTTACTCCACTCTGTTCATAACAGATTTTAGTGTTGGGAACAGAAAACTGTGTTGAGCTCAAATGTTTAATCGATGAGAAAATGTGCAGAATCTCGGCCAAAATCCACCTGGTTCCATCTTCTCCCACTCTTGGCCAGTGGGCTTCCTCTCACTACCATATAAGGCAGTGAGCTGAAACGCCAAGCGGATGCTTCACATTTCTACATCCGGTGACATATCTGTCTCGTTGTTCTATCTGTGCTCGATCTCTTTGGTTCAAGCACACATCGCGCAACTTTTGACGTTCTGAAGTTTTCTACGACAAAGCGAACGAGTGGTTTATCAAGGAAGCAACTCCGCTGGTTGGAGACGTGGCTCGCTTGGCTGCCATATTGAAGTAACTCACAGTGAAGCACTACAAGCAACAAGCAGTTTAGCTAGCTATCCAACTATATTTTCTTTCTAAAGGCGCTTTAGATTTACTGGATATTGACTGAGCAAACACCATCGGAGATTGAAGATCGTTTTCCTAACCATCTGAGATTAAATATCGTTTTCCTAAAGAGAGACCAACAATGGTGAGCACAGTCACATTTCAAGTCTTTATCTTTTCCGCTTAGCTTAATCATAACAACAAACGTTAGCTTGCTATCATTAGCTAGCCCCTTGGCACAATGAATTGAGAAGCAAACCAAACTTCACTTGACAAACAACCACAAAGGTAGCCACTCAAGGTTATTTGCTAATTTATTAACTATATAATGCTACGATTACTTAGCAGCGTTGTAATGTAACGTATCGATGTTAGTAAGCTAGCGAAGTTAACTAGCTAACGTTACCACAAATGTCAGCTACTAGTGCTTGGTGACAGTTCAGTTAGCTAACGCTAGCTGGCTAAGTTTACTAGCTAACTAGGTAACTACCTAGCTACAATTTAACTAAGTTAACTAGATTGATCTTTACATTTCACCGGTCTGCTAACTGTGTTAAGCTATGTTGGCTGGTAACGTTAAATACTTGGCAGGCTAGTTAACTAACTAGCTAACATTAGTTACCATGATATGTCAACCAATGGATCTTGGCTGTATGACATTGTGATTGATTTGCATTGCGTAATCTAGTAAATTAAGTCGTTTGGATCAATGCGTTATCGTGCCTTGGTCCTGGTATTCTGTGATGGTAAGTGATTTTTCACATATAGCAAATTGTAGCCAGCATAGGGTGGGAATATCTTTACACTTGTTTACACACTGAACTTAACTGGGGTCAGAACGCAATCATGGTTACATTAAGACACCATGAAGCTTGTGTGAGATATGGGTCAGAAAACGTACCTCAATGCAGGGATGGGATATGCCACTACTCCAAATTGGACCTTTCCACACTGATAGATCAAGAACATTGAAATACTGCTTTTTTTCCCACTGGGAAACTACCCTTTTGTCCTCATGCTACCTAGCCGTAGCATATCCCGTCCCTGCATTGAGGTATGTTTTCCGACCCATATCATACGCTGGCTTCACAGCGTCTTAATGCAACTATGATTTCTTTCTGACCCCAGTGCAGCTCAGTGTGTAAACAGGTAGGAATCTGCTTTCTAAGTAAATTGGCACATAACTACCTTTCTTGGCCAACATATTTGTACCACATATGGTTACCCTGTTTATCACTCTGTCATCCGTTAATGGAGACAACCCACTTATGAACGGATGTTTGTGATTCTCTCTGCTCGCTGCAGGTGCTTTTGGCAGCGGCGGTGTGCACCAAGGCAGGCAAAGCCATCGTGTCACGGCAGTTTGTGGAGATGACCCGGACGCGTGTCGAGGGCCTGCTGGCTGCTTTCCCCAAGCTCATGGGCTTGGGCAAGCAGCACACGTTTGTGGAGACGGAGAGTGTGCGTTACGTCTACCAGCCGTTGGACAAGCTCTACATGGTGCTGGTCACCACCAAGAACAGCAACATCCTGGAAGACCTGGAGACGCTGCGGCTCTTCTCACGCGTGGTATGATACGATCCGACACATCTTTATTGGTCCATTACACAGAGATTTTGCAGCCATAGTATCCAGGACCCACACACACGACAGGATGGGAGCAGCACAGGGGATAACCCTACGCTATAGCAGCCCATTGCTGCTTACGAGTTCAGAGTTTATCCATCCCACCAATAACTTCAAATGGGATCATATCCCACTAGAAACTAGAACGGTATTATGACTTGGTTTGATATGGAAGCATTCAATTGTGTTTTTCTGTTTTCAGATCCCAGAGTACTGCCGTGTGCTGGAGGAAGGGGAAATCTCAGACCACTGTTTTGACCTGATATTCGCCTTCGACGAGATCGTGGCCCTGGGCTACAGGGAGAACGTCAACCTGGCCCAGATCCGCACCTTCACCGAGATGGACTCTCATGAGGAGAAGGTGTTCCGGGCAGTCAGAGAGGTGAGACACTTGTTGCTAAAACGCCCATAACGTCCAGAGGACGTGTGGCATTAGCTTATAGCAACCACGATTTAAACGTTCTTCCTCATCTGCTCGGCCCCACAGACCCAGGAGCGAGAGGCCAAAGCAGAGATGCGGCGAAAGGCTAAAGAGCTGCAGCAGATCAGGCGAGACGCCGAGCGCTCGGGGAAGAAGGTGCCGGGCTTCGGCGGCTTCGGCAATGCTGGGATGAGCAGCATGTCCTCAGGGTCCATCATCACAGACACCATCATCGAACCCGAGAAACCCAAGATGGCTACCGTCCCAGTCAGGTACGGAAATGATGGAATTACGGTGTTGAATTTGATTGTGTGTATAATTGTCTTAGACTGTACTGCAATACACAGTGATTGGCAGTTAGGGCCCAGTTTGTCCTGATAATGTGACCAGGGTGGGAAATTGTATTTTTGGTCCAACAGCCACTGTGGCAGTTAGATGAGAAAATCGACCAGCCAACTCTTTTGTAGTGTTTCTAAAACAAGAAATGTATTAGTAGTAAGAAGTAATGTGGTATATTGCTCCATTCAATTTCATTTTTGTGACCTAAGTATTTTAACCGATGTCTGTTAAAAGCAATAATTTAGTTAAAATAGTGAAACAAATAAACTGTTCTACAACTGAGCATTAAGAATCAACAAAGTGTCTGCCCTGCCACAAAATGCTGAGTGAAACGGCTTATTTATTGTTATTAGTTCAGAGCTCTGACACTGCCATTTTTTACAAAGAGTACATACGTTGATATTTATGAGAACACAAATAAATTGAGCACAATTAAAATATGTGAGTGTTTTAATGATAAGACATGACATAAAGTTTATGAATAAAATGGTGTTGGAGTGTGTAACCCAGAAAAATTTGAGTCATTAGGTGAGACAAATGTTCAGCTGCCCCTTCAAGGGGGGCCAGTACCATGGTAACGGTTATTGAGAATCTTGGCGTTTGAACAAAACAACTTGGCGTTTGAACAAAAATGATGTAACTAGACAAGAAACACTTTAGTAGCCTTTCGTCAATTCGACCAACTTCTACCAGCCACCAATGTGGAAAGACATTATTTCCCGCCAATGCCCCAAATTCTGCCCGCATATGGCGGGTGTTCATTTCTCACCCTGAACGTGACTTGACTAGGGCTGTTGCGGTGACACCGGAGGTCAACGAGTCATGAAGGCAGTCAAATTCCACATGACCATTTAGTCACGGTAATTAGGCTTCTCCAAGCTCTGATGCTGGTCATTAGCAGCCTACCAAACTTGCTAACTGCCTGGTACTCAGCACTCTTTTGTCCCTCTAATCACACTGACATCAATGCCCAGACAGTTTGGAATACTTATTTCTCGCACAAAATAGGTTGACGTTTGTACTATCGGGGATAGTAGATTGACTTTGGCTAGTGCTTTTGCTGTTCGTTAGGCCTACTCATCTTGTTGGCTGACGAAAAGTAAATGTGGACAGTTCATCCAATATCTTCTATGCATCTTGGAATTGGATAAAAGTGTGTGCAGTTGTGTCCCCGATGTCTGTCTTCACTTGTAACCTGTGAGAAATACTTTGGATTGCGCCACACACTCTGGGAGCAGGGCACAACGCACTAGTCCGGGCATTTAAAAGGAATGGATTTTTTGGGGTGCGTTACTGCCATAAAGGGGATGCCTCCGTGAAATTTGAGGCATTATCAAGTGCTGGTGAAATTGTGAATTCGACTTTTGCGCAAAAAAAACAGCAGAGCTCATGCCTTTCAAGCAACTTTTTCAAATCATCATTAGTCTCATCCTGCAAGCCTTACAATGTATTCAAAATAAAAACATATAGCCCAACGTTTGTAGAACAACTAAAGTTACATGAATAACTCTAAATTAAGCATAGTACCTATTTCTTTGTTAACCGCTCAACACAGAATAGTGTGCGCACTCCCTCAAATCGTTTTGGAGAAAATATCATATATTTTATTCAGCTTTGTTCAATTGTATTCTTCATACTATAAAATAATACCACAGAATTCTAAGCAAATCTTGTCTGCTAAATTAACTAGTGTAGCCCACAGCCATTTGGCATAGCCACATAATTACCTTTTCTTCTGAAATAGACCACATTTTCTTCATATCATGCTTCTTTAGACCTGTTTAATATAATAATGGATTTATTGGGAAAGTGTTACAATATTACATGGATTTATTAGACTTTTTAAAAATGGCTTATTAATAGGTGGAAGCCAGGAGATGAAATGTGTTTGTTAATTAACGGTCAATTACTGTGAGACCGATGGTTAATTGCTTGACAATCACCGGCTGACCATTTCGGGAAAGCCCTAGACCTGACCAGCCCTAGACCTGACCTTGAAAAACTCTGAGCCACAGATGCTGGTACTGACGATCGTGTGTCTCCCACAGGCCGACCGGATCCAGCAAAGCCCTCAAGCTGGGCGCCAGGGGGAAAGAGGTGGACAACTTTGTGGACAAGCTCAGGGGGGAGGGGGAAACCATCACGTCCAACACAGGGAAAAGGCCTTCGCTTGCGTCCAATGTCCTACCGCCACCAGTTAATGTGGAGAGGTACATTATTCCTCTTAAGTTTTCATCTTTGATAGTAAGCCAAGGTTTATCTTGCATTCAATGTCTGTGCATGTGCTTTACTATTGCCATCATTCCTGTGTGTGATTGCAATGTGTGTGATGATAAAACCTCAATCTTGACACCTGTGTATGTTTTCCTCAGTGTCCACATGAGAGTTGAGGAGAAGATCAGCCTGACCTGTGGACGTGACGGAGGTCTACAGAACATGGAGCTCCTAGGCATGATCACGCTGAGAGTGACCGACGACAAGGTCAGCCGCATCCGCCTGATGGTCAACAACTACGACAAGAAGGGAGTACAACTGCAGGTGAGTTGTTCAGATCCATGACCTTTTGTAAAGACTCCTGGATGGTGTCCAGTAGGGCACAACGTTGTAGAAAAATCCAGTGTTCTTATTTGACTAGTAACCCCAGCACGATTACAAAATGTTTCTCCCCGTGTGCTCCTTCTGAACACGGCCCAATGTATTCGAAGATTTCTGTAACAATTCATCCCATATCAGAGATATGTTCTCTACCGGTCAAGAGTTTTAACACCTACTCATTCAAGGGTTTTTCTTTATTTTTTAACTTTTTTATACGTTGTTGAATAATAGTGAAGTCGTCAAAACTATGAAATGAAATAACACATGTAATCATGTAATAACCAAAAAGGTGTTAAACAAATCAAAATATAATTTTATATTTGATATTATTCTTCGCCTTGATGACAGCTTTGCACACTCTTGGTATTCTCTCAACCAGCTTCATGAGGTGGTCACCTGTAATGCATTTTAATTAACAGGTGTGCTTTGATAAAAGTTAATTTGTGGAATTTATTGCCTTCTTAATGTGTTTAAGCCAATCAGTTGTGTTGTGACAAGGTAGGGGTGGTATACAGAAGATAGCCCTATTTGGTAAAAGACCAAATCCATGTCCATGTTATGGCAACTGCTCAAATAATGCTTGGCTATGAAAAGCCAACTGACATTTACTCCTGAGGTGCTGACCTGTTGCACCCTCCACAACCACTGGGATTATTATTATTTGACACTGCTGGTCATCTATGAACGTTTGAACATCTTGGCCATGTACTGTTATAATCTCAATCCGGCACAGCCAGAAGAGGACTGGCCCTATCCTCTCTAGGTTTCTTCCTAGGTTCCGGCCTTTCTAGGGAGTTTTTCCTAGCCACCGTGCTTCTACGTCTGCATTGCTTGCTGTTTGGGGTTTTAGGCTGGGTTTCTGCTGACGTAAGAAGGGCTTTATAAATATATTTGATTGAATAAGCAAAGAGAAATGACAGTCCAGTACTTTAAGATGTGGAACATTTCCAGAACTTTGAAAGTTTCTTCAAGTGCAGTTGCAAAAACCACCAAGCGCTATGATGAAACTGGCTCTCATGAGGACCGCCACAGGACAGGAAGACCCAGAGTTACCTCTGCTGCTGAGGATACATTCATTATAGTTACCAGCCTCATATTTCAGCCCAAATAAATGCTTCAGAGTTCAAGTAACAGGCACACGTCAACATGAACTGTTCAGAGGAGACTGCATGAATCAGACCTTCATGGTTGAATTGGTTTCTTTGCAGCAAAACGCAAAGGGTGGCTTCTTTATTGTCATTTTTTTATTTCACCTTTATTTAACCAGGGAGGCTAGTTGAGAACAAGTTCTCATTTACAACTGCGACCTGGCCAAGATAAAGCAAAGCAGTGAGACAAACAACACAGAGTTACGCATGGAATAAACAAACAGTCAATAATACAATAGAAAAAAGTCTATATACAGTGTGTGCAAATGAGGTAGGATAAGGGAGGTGAAGAAGAAATCTCAAAGACATTTTTTTGTTACTACATGATTCCATATGTGTTGTTTCATAGTTTTGATGTCTTCACTATTCTACAATTTGGAAAATAGTTTTAAAAAATAAAGTAGGTGTTCTAAAACTTTTGCCCTGGTTGTGTATGTCCACTGTGTTGGAATTTATTTTATCTCCCCTGGTTGTGTATGTCCACTGTGTTGGAATTTATTTTATCTCCCCTGGTTGTGTATGTCCACTGTGTTGGAATTTATTTTATCTCCCCTGGTTGTGTATGTCCACTGTGTTGGAATTTATTTTATCTCCCCTGGTTGTGTATGTCCACTGTGTTGGAATTTATTTTATCTCCCCTGGTTGTGTATGTCCACTGTGTTGGAATTTATTTTATCTCCCCTGGTTGTGTATGTCCACTGTGTTGGAATTTATTTTATCTCCCCTGGTTGTGTATGTCCACTGTGTTGGAATTTATTTTATCTCCCCTGGTTGTGTATGTCCACTGTGTTGGAATTGATTTTTATCTCCCCTGGTTGTGTATGTCCACTGTGTTGGAATCAATTCCATCTCCCCTGTTATTTAGACACATCCCAACGTAGATAAGAAGCTCTTCACTTCAGACTCTGTGATTGGTCTGAAGAACCCCGAGAAGTCTTTCCCCCTCGACAACGACGTGGGGGTGCTGAAGTGGAGGCTCCAAAGCACAGACGATGCCCTCATACCTCTAACCAGTGAGTCTCATTCCAATGCCTTTCTCCACCCGTCGTCCTGCCGGCACCATCTTCGATCTGCAATTACTGTGGTAGGATTTATTCCGTGTTAACGACAGTCTTTTTTTAAATGTCATTGTGCCTCGTTTTGCCTGTAGTAAACTGCTGGCCTTCAGAGAGCGCTACTGGCTGCGACGTGAACATAGAATATGAACTGCAGGAGGAGAGCCTTGAACTGAACGACGTAGTTATTGCTATCCCAATACCGTGAGTACATGGGTGATATAAAAATGACTTTTCTTGTAATGTGTTGACTGTATAACAACCTTGCTGGGTTTTCTTTTGGCCGGTTTCCCAGAGACCGGTTTTTAAGCACAGCCCCGGACTAAGAAGCGTGGGTAATGGAGTTCCTCCATTGAGCTGGTTTTTAGTATAAGACTATGGTTCATTTGTGACCAGGTAAACCAGCCTAAAGTTTGATGGTTGCGTTGTTTACAGTATATGGTTGTATTTCCTGGTGCAGATCTGGAGTTGGGGCACCTGTGGTTGGAGACGTGGACGGAGAGTATAAGCACGACAGCAGACGGAACGTTCTAGAGTGGAGCCTACCCGTCATAGATGCCAAAAACAAAAGCGGCAGCCTGGAGTTCAGTGTCGCCGGGCAGCCCAGCGACTTCTTCCCCGTCAACGTGTCCTTTGTGTCCAAACGCAATTACTGCGACATACAGGCAAGTTTCATCTTTTTTTTTTTTTCGTCGAAGCTTACTAACTATGGACATTTAGGCCTACGGTCAATGATGGAACACAATGCTCTTGCGGTCCCTGCATTTCACTCGTCACATTGCTTTTTTCCCCTCCTATTCCCTCAGGTTGCCAAAGTGACTCACGTAGACGGAGACGCACCAGTGAAATTCTCTTTAGAAACTTCGTTCCTCGTCGACAAATACGAGATCCTGTAAAAACAAAATATATACGTCGAAGCTCCAGAGAAGACAAAATAAATACTCGCCTGCCTGCCCGCCTGTGGAACATTTTGAGACTGTACACATCAACAGGATCCAGCCCTTAAAAACCCTTCCCGCGGTGGAGCGCAGTATTGGTGTATTTATGTTTGTATGATAGAGAAAAAGATCTACAGTGTGTGTAAATATAGAGTTCAATTTAACGGGCAGCGAAACATGCTGTTATTCGCCGTGGAGAGGCGGGAAGTCAAAACACGATGACTAAAGGGGCAGCAGGGAAGGGAGATGGGTGGTGCTCTCGGTTAAGTGGTGGGGTAGGAACCGTACTAGCTACAGACAGGCATCGGGGACGTGTTCACTAGAACACAAAACGGAAAAAGAAAACAAAAAATATATATTTTCTCATTTTGAGGAAAAATAAAATTAGCCTTTCTAATTATATAAGTCCAGGTAGTCCCTCCCTGATTCAGTCAGTTTTCTTCCATTTGGGGCCTAATGAACATGACCCTGTTGTGTTGGCTGAGGAGCTAGTCGGTATTCAGCTGGTTCATCTTCCCTGCTATAGAGGTTGAGTAATTAAAATCATCCCCACCTCCAAGAGAGTCATGCATCCTCTACCAGAGACATTTTGTATTTTATACATTGGACCAGATTTTGAAGAAAGCGCCTAGGTGGTCTTTCATGTTTTTGTTTCATAACTGCAGGTTCACCGCAAATCCATTTTAATGGCACCTGTTTACCCACTAAAGGCATTTTTTTTTTCATTAGATTGATTAATCTCAATATGTAGCTTTAGGTGTTGGCTGTGGTATTGAGAAACTGTTAAGATGGAAAAGAGTAAGCAGCCAATTCACAAGGCAAACCACTGCGTTTTTTGGCTATAGAAGTTCTCGAAAAGTAATAATTTAAAAGCTCCATAGCAAGCTCACCGTTTTACTATTTACAAATGTATCAGTTGTTGAAAAGGAAGAGGCGATCAATATACTGTGGTTCATATCAAACAACCATCAATAGAGGGAATACTTTGGTCCTACTGCGAGGAGAACTCTCCTGCCAGTGACACCACCTCCCTCTGATGACTCATTTACTCCCATAATGAACGGATGCTCTTTAAAACCCACTTAATCAAAAGGACAACATGTAGTGGTTTCATTTTTTGGTTTTGATGTTTTGTTTGTATTCCCAGAATTTCAATGCGGTTGGTTGGATAATGGGGTTTGAAGATGGCTAGATGGGACATTTTATCTGTGAAGAAATACAGATGGGGAATCGTAACATTCCAGTATAAAATGTGAAGCAAAAAATCTTTAATTAATTAAAGTGTATTATTCAACTTTGCGGTCTTGATTTATTTTGGTAGTTAATGCATTGCAATGACGTTAAAGACCGGTTGGTTGTTCAGCAACAACTTATGCTTGCGCAATTATGGGGCAAAACGAAGGTTATGTACGTAACCACGGTTATGTGAGCTACATGGATCACTCCAATATATTGGTATCACTCCACAGCTGAGGGATACATCCGAGGTGAGGATTTACAGAGTTACTCCCATCTACCTGTGTCACGGCTGGGGTCCACCCCTATATATAGACCCCATGGCCGCGACACGTGTTCTCTACATCAATTTTGAGGTGCCTCTAGCACCGTAGAGGATTAGAGTGGTTACATACGTAACCTCCGTTATGTTTCCCTACATTGGAATACCCGTACCAGATTTCGTCGGTGCTAGAGGGATCTGGCCAGCCAGCGGCGAAGTCCCAGCGTGGGGCTGTCAGTGGAAGGGGTGTCCAGGCACAGTCCCTGGAAGGGGAGGCAATACCCAGGACCGCTGAACCAACCGCAGAGGGAGGTGCCACATTTACCCGATTAGTACCTAGCAAAGGTGCAAGAGGAAGCGCAGCACAGATATCAGCGAGGGCACTCCTCTCAGTAGAGTCCAGGACGCAGCCACACCTCGTGTTGTGTGCCACCACAGACCCCATCACTGGCCTGCTGTCGTAATTGTGTCATGACCCTGTGAGAGAGCCTCTGCTTTGATAACCCAGCCCCCAGGAGACTCACCATAGTAGACAAAGAGCTGGTCTGTTGTTCTCATTGACCGTGTCCGCTCCACATAGGCAGCCAGTGCCCCGCACAGCATGCAGGCGCGAGGCGCTACTGCCGGGGGGTCGTAAGCAGACAGGATAAAAGGGATGTTCACATGCCTGTCTGACAGAACCTTCGAGGGGAATGAAGGGTTAATGCTTCAGTATTTTATCCTAAGAAGCTGGCCAGACACAAGAAAGAGTATGCCCATGCTGGTGAGGGACTACTGGACATATAGAGACAAACTCACAATGAAGGAAGAGGTCGACAACAAAGGCGACAGGGTGGTAGTGCTAGAAACTCGACGCCTAATGATTCTCGTATCCATGCAGGACACTCTGGGGGCGAAGCCAGTCTCAGGAAAGCCAGAGACTCAGTATTCTGGCCCAACATGCACCCAAGAAATTAAACATTTTGTGGCTGTGTGCAGTATATGTAAAGCTAATCTACCTAAGCAGCAATAGGAAACGCTGCAGCCACATGACGTACAGTTGAAGTCGGAAGTTTACATACTACTTTGGCTGGAGTCATTATAATTCATTTTTCAACCAATCCACAACTTTCTTCTTAAAAAAACTAGTTTTGGCAAGTCGGTTGGGACATCTACTTTGTGCATGACACAAGTAATTTTTTCAACAATTGTTTACAGACAGATTATTTCACTTATAATTCACTGTATCACAATTCAAGTGGGTCAGAAGTTTACATACACTAAATTGACTGTGCCTTTAAACAGCTTGGAAAATTCCAGAAAATTATGTCATGGCTTTAGAAGCCTCTGATAGGCTAATTGACAACATTTGAGTCAATTGGAGGTGTACCTGTGGATGTATTTCAGGGCCTACCTTCAAACTATAATCTATATCTATATCTACAATTGACATCATGGGAAAATCAAAAGAAATCAGCCAAGAAATCAAAAAATTGTTGACCTCCACAAGTCTGGTTCATCCTTGGGAGCAATTTCCAAACGCCTGAATGTACCACGTTCATCTGTACAAACAATAGTACGCAAGTATTAACACCATGGGACCACGCAGCCATCATACCGCTCAGGAAGGAGACACGTTCTGTCTCATAGAGATGAATGTACTTTGGTGCGAAAAGTGCAAATCAATCCCAGAACAACAGCAAAGGACCTTGTGAAGATCCTGGAGGAAACAGGTACAAAAGTATCTATATCCACAGTAAAATGAGTCCTACATCAACATAACCTGAAAGGCCGCTCAGCAAGGAAGAAGCCACTGCTCCAAAACCACCATAAAAAGCCAGACTGCATTTTGCAACTGCACATGGGGACAAAGATCATACATTTTGGAGAAATGTCTGATGAAACAAAAATAGAAATGTTTGGCCATAATGACCATCGTTATGTTTGGTGGAAAAAGTGGGATGCTTGCAAGCCGAAGAACACCATCCCAACCGTGAAGCACGGTGGTGGCAGCATCATGTTGTGGAGATGGTTTGCTGCAGGAGGGACTGGTGCACTTCACAAAATAGATGGTGTCATGAGGAAAGAAAATAATGTGGATATAATGAAGCAACATCTCAAGACATCAGTCAGGAAGTTAAAGCTTGGTCGCAAATGGGTCTTCCAAATGGACAATGACCCCAAGCATACTTCCAAAGTTGTGGCAAAATGGCTTAAGGGCAACAAAGTCAAGGTATTGGAGTGGCCATCACAAAGCCCTGACCTCAATCCTATAGAAAATTTGAGGGCAGAACTGAAAAAGCGTGTGCGAGCAAGGAGGCCTACAAACCTGACTCAGTTACACCAGCTCTGTCAGGAGGAATGGGCCACAATTCACCCAACTTATTGTGGGAAGCTTGTGGAAGGCTACCCAAAACGTTTGACCCAAGTAAAACAATTTAAAGGCAATGCTACCAAATACTAATTGAGTGTATGTAAACTTCTGACACATTGGGAATGTGATGAAAGAAATTAAATCTGAAATAAATCATTCTCTCTACTATTATTCTGACATCTCACATTCTTAAAATAAAGTGGTGATCCTAACTGACCTAAGACAGGGAATTTTTTACTAAGATTAAATGTTAGCAACTGTGAAAAACTGAGTTTAAATGTATTCGGCTAAGGTGTATGTAAACTTCCGACATCAACTGTATCAACATGTCCTTGGTCTAAAGTGGGAATGGTTCTGTTCATAGTCGTTTCTTTTCGGGGCCTCCCCAGTGGCGCAGCACTGCATTGCAGTGCTTGAGGCGTCACTACAGACCCGGGTTCGATCCCGGGCTGTGTCGTAGCCGGCCGCGACCTGGAGACCAATGAGGTGGCGCACAATTGGCCCAGCGTTGTCTGGTTTAGAAGAGGTTTTCACCGGCCGGGATGTCCTTGTCCCATCGCGCTCTAGTGATTCCTCTGGCAGGCCGGGCGCATGCACGCTGACACGGTTGCCAGTTGTACAGTGTTTCCTCCGACACATTGGTGCGGCTGGCTTCCGGAAGAAGCAGTGCGGCTTGGTAGGGTTGTGTTTCGGAGGATGCATGGGTCTCGACCTTCACCTCTCCCGAGTCTGTAAGTACCAATTGGGGAGAAAAGTGTATGTAAGCTTCTGACACATTGGGAATGTGATGGGTAGCCTTACAACATTTCATTGAACGTTCCTTTTCAGATTATAGTGGACTACTATTCAGATTTTTAGGAGGTGGAGAAAATGATTGACACAACAGCCACTTGCATCATCGACTGTTGTAAACAGCAGTTTAGCAGATATGGCATACCTGACGGTGGTGTAGTTACGGATAATGAATGAAAATCTGCTATTTTCACTGCTGACTCGCCTAACCATTACTCTGACTGTGATAGGGTGAAGAGGTCACGATGGAACTCCCAGGCTTTTGAAAAAAAAGCAAAGTCTTGACTCGGATAATGGGCCCCAGTTCAGTCAAGTCAAAATAATGCTTTTTTTTGCAACTGCCCGGGTTCCATCATGTGACCTCGTCACCCTACCACAGTCAGAGTAATGGTTAGGCGGAGTCAGCAGTGAAACAGCAAAGACTCTCATCACAAAGACTATGCAGGAAGGCACAGATGTGTGGAAAGCCATTTTGCCGTGTATAAACACTCCCACAGAGGGCAGCAGTCCTGTACAGCGCTGACTGTCTCTGTTGCCAAAAACTGCCAAGCTCCTCGCACCAAAGGTCATTAGGGAGGTTCAGGCACACCAACTTGCATGTCAGGACAAGTCAAAACATTACCATGACGATAATGCAAAAAAATCTGCCTGTAATTAAACAAGGCCAAGCTGTCAGAGTGCTTCTGGCACCTCAAGCCAAGTATGTCACATGGATTCTTGGCACATCAGCACAAGGTCATGTGAAGTGGAAGTAAAAGGCCAAAAGTATCGAAGGAACCATGGGAAGAATATCCTCTGGACGGTGTGGGCAGGACACATGAGGAGACGGGGAAGACCCCACCAGGTCAGTTATCTCTACCGACCGTGCCTCCACAATTTCAGGAGGATGTGGAAGAGGAAGGAGAGGCCCTGAGGCTCCCAGAGGTGCCAGGAGAAGCCCTGAGGATCCAAGAGGTGCCCAACGTACCAGTGCGCCACACCAGGACAAGGGCTAACATAAGACCCTTAAGAGATTTATTTTTATTTTTAATTTCACCTTTATTTAACCAGGTAGGCAGGTTTAGAACAAGTTCTCATTTACAATTGCGACCTGGCCAAGATAAAGCAACGCAGTTTGACACATACAACAACACAGAGTTACACATGGAGTAAAACAAACAAAGTCAATAATACAGTAGAAAAATAAGTCTATATACAATGTGAGCAAGTGAGGTGAGATAAGGGAGGTAAAGGCAAAAAAGTCCATGGTGGCGAAGTAAATACAATATAGCAAAGTAAAACACTGGAATGGTTGATTTGCAGTGGAAGAATGTGCAAAGTAGAGATAGAAATAATGGGGTGCAAAGAAGCAAAATAAATATATAAATACAGTAGGGAAAGAGGTAGTTGTTTGGGCTAAATTATAGATGGGCTATGTACAGGTGCAGTAATCTGTGAGCTGCTCTTGACAGCTGGTGCTTAAAGTTAGTGAGGGAGATATGTGTTTCCAGTTTCAGAGATTTTTGTAGTTCGTTCCAGTCATTGGCAGCAGAGAACTGGAAGGAGAGGCGGCCAAAGGAAGAATTGGTTTTGGGGGTGACCAGAGAGATATACATGCTGGAGCGCGTGCTACAGGTGGGTGCTGCTATGGTGACCACCGAGCTGAGATAAGGGGGGACTTTACCTAGCAGGGTCTTACAGATGACCTGGAGCCAGTGGGTTTGGCGACGAGTATGAAGCGAGGGCCAGCCAACGAGAGCGTACAGGTCGCAGTGGTGGGTAGTAAATGTGGCTTTGGTGACAAAACAGATGGCACTGTGATAGACTGCATCCAATTTGTTGATTAGGGTATTGAGTAGGTGGGGGGAAAAAGAAAGGAAAAGGGTGTTGATGTAAATAGGTATTTTCAATGTGGTATTAAAATGGTATGAGGTGCTCGAGAATTCTATATGAAAAGGAAGATGTTTAGATAATGGGCATAATGTCAACCCAGAGATGGCGCTAGTGGGGCACCTATCTAGGATAAACAGGTGCATTATGAGTGACTGATTAGTATCTCATTACCTGTAACCCCTGACTAAATTATTACGTTTGCAGTTTATCTAACTCTCTGACGTGAGCTATTCACACACATCTTAACACCAATGTTATTGGATTTTTTGTAAGCCTTAAAAAGCCAAACACATACCATTCTGGTGCATATCCAAATGCTATCCACCCTCGGGTGTTTTTCAAAGCGAGTTTGCTAATCGGCATCTCACAGCCCTGGATGAACCAATGTTTTAGATGCAGTCATCAGCAAAACAGTGACGCATACACCATCGCACAACAGGTTAAAGTCAAGCGGGGTTCCCAAATACGAATGGGGCAATACAAGGCATCCATATTGTCATAATATCACCATCCCAAAACGAAATCAATTATGTGAACATAAAATGCTAGGTGGAACGCGCAACAGGTGGCTTATTGGTGAGTGTTGCCTAATCATTTTAAGTAAATTTGCCATGTTGCCTACTCATGCTAACTATATTTGCCATTGCTAAAGCAACTTAAGTTGTCCCAATGGTCTTCTCTTTGTAGATATCTCTGACACTAGCATCTCTTTGTCTTTTTTCGTAGCTTTTTTTGTTTGCGCCTTTGTATGCCATGGTATGGCGTTGTGTGTATATATGAAATACAAACAGCCAAGGTCGTGCATGAGCACTGAGGCTGAGAAGAATTTGTATTTATCAATGGTTATCTCCTACTGGCGTGCTTATGACGCTCGTAGAATTGTTATGATAAATCACATTTTTTCTATGCGTGCGAACATTGTAAATTCCGTTTAAGTAGTGTTTTAGAATGGTTTCTATGCTATATTAATAAATGAGGCCCCTTTTCTTTAAAAAGCTTTCGCATTAAAATGGCATTATCATTTTCACAATTTCATATTGTTATTGAGACCTAATAGTGTGAAATATCACGTTTGACTGCACTCCTTTTTAAATAAATCACTTTTCTGGGGGATTGCTCTACTCAGTGTTACATGTGTAGGCCTAGATGAGACCAGAAGTGCAGTTTGTTTAGATAAATGCCAAGAAAACAGAACAGGCAGCGGCGCTGGACAGTGTCAGTTTTCTCTCACTCCCACCCTCTCTTACGTAACCCTGAATTGGATGCCTATTTACACTCAGCTTGCCTTCCTTAGGACTACGCAATCCTCTTTGGCATTAGTTTTCTGTTCTCAGATCTTAGTGTGGAGTATGGGCTGGACGCTGTTTATCCTTCTGGTTGTTCTGACCGTGGTCCACGGGAACCCGACCATGACGGTCAGAACTGGGTCAGGACCAACAGTGGGGTTCGATCAACACCCAAACAGTGTTCCTCTGGGAGAGGACATACAGACCACTACAGAGGTGAGTGAGCTACAAACCCCTAGAATCCACTATTCCGAGAGGAAGCACATCAGCATAGACTCGGGACACTTGCTGTATAGGCCTACATAACATGGAGAATGAGTCTCCAGTTTGTTTTGCTTGAAAATACTGGTTTGACTTAACTTTGTCCAGCTTCTTGCTGTGATGCACATTGGATAGTATTTCACAACACGAGTTGTGCTTTCCAGTCGAATCCGGATTAGATCAAATTCAGGCAACCTAAAATGAACACCTCAATCAACCACATAACCATCTGCTAAGTAAATGAAGGAACAATGACACCCTGGTGAAATGGTAGTATTAGGTCAATCTTATTTAATCATCATTACAACATATGCTGTACATGGTACAAAACCAGTTAATATACATGCCCAAGTTGAAGTCCAAACTTTGAACTTGCCTCAAGTCTTCATAAAAACTGCTAGGCTGTGGGGCTAGGCTGTGGGACAAGGCTGTTTGCTGGAGAGCAAATGCTGAATGGAAATAGTCATAATAAATACTTTAGGACAGTGGGGGGGAAACAAGGGGGTGAATCAAGGGAATTCACTTGGTCATCTCTGATCATTTGTAGCATTTTGAATGCACATACGATATAATAAATCCACCTTATTTTAATTTCACGTTTATTTAAGTAGACAAGTTAAGAACAAATTCTTATTTACGATGATGGCCAAACCCTAAACCGGATGACGCTGGGCCAATTGTGCGCCGCCCTATTGGACTCCCAATCGTGGCCGGGTTGTGATACAGCCTGGAATCGAACCAGGGTCTGTAGTGATGCCTTAGACCGCTGCGCCACTCAGGAGCCCTTGGCGAGGCAGAGTATGTTTACAGTTGATTGAGCACTGTGTAGGTTTGTGTGCATCTGTCAAGCATTCCATTGCAGTACTGTAATGTTATTTTTTTTAAGGGGGTAGATGAGCTTTAATACTGCAGATAGATTGTAGCTTTCATCAATGTAATTGTCTGCATCATTTCCAATTCCCCATTTTCTTTATACACACACACACATACATACCAGTCAAAAGTATGGACACACCTACTCATTCAATGGTTTCTCTTTATTTTTACTATTTTCTACATTGTAGAATAATAGTGAAGACAAAACTATGAAATAACACATGGAATCATGTAGTAACCAAAAAAAGTGTTAAACAAATACATGTATTTGTTTATCAGATAATTTAAAGTAAGCCACCCTTTGCCTTGATGACTGCTTTGCACACACTAAGCATTCTCTCAACCAGCGTCACCTGGAATGCTTCTCCACCAGTCTTGAAGGAGTTCCCCCATATGCTGAGCACTTGAAGGCTGCTTTTCGTTTACTCTGTGGTCCAACTCATCCCAAACCATCTCAATTGGGTTGAGGTCGGGTGATTGTGGAGGCCAGGTCATCTGATGCAGCACTCCATCACTCTCCTTCTTGGTCAAATAGCCCTTACACTGCCTGGAGGTGTGTTGGGTCATTGTCCTGTTGAAAAACAAATGATAGTCCCACTAAGCGCAAACCAGATGGGATGGCGTATCGCTGTGGTAGCCATGCTGGTTAAGTGTGCCTTGAATTCTAAATAAATTACGGACAGTGTCACCAGCAAAGCACCAAATATAAAATAAACACTTTTTTTGGTTACTACATGATTCCACATGTGCTATTTCATAGTTTTGATGTCTTCACTATTATTCCACAATATAGTAAAAATAAAACCCTTGAATGAGTAGGTGTCAACTTTTGACTGGTACAGTACATACAAATACATACACATCTTAAATTTTTTCCTTCATTACTTTCTAACCCTACCACCCCTATCCTAATTGGAGTAAACAACAACACTTAGGCTTCTACTTCCAGCTTATACATACTATATACATTTTATGGACACAGTCTATTTTTACAATAGTTCTATTTAGTTTGATTTTACTCCAGTCCTTCCTCTACCCTCAACCTCTCCCATCTATTTCTGATGTCCATCCGGTTAGATTTTTATTTGCCATTTCTTTCAAACTGTGCTCTTTCACAAAAGTTCTTAACCTATGTATGTTTTATGCACACCGTATGTTTTACATTAGTTATATTGTTATTGGTCCCAACCTTCAGCTCCATTCAAACCCTCTGTAATGTGTTTACAATTCATTGATTGTGTGTGTTGTCCAGCCTCAGTTCTTCCACTTCACCTTCTTGGCAGGCAGCTGTCCTGTTGATGAGCTCCTCCTGAGTGCCAGGCAGACATGGCTGGTATCTGCTATACTCCATGGTGTACTCTCCTTTCCCCTGGACACACCCCACATCAGTTCTCCAGAAAGGATCATAGACTGAGCAATAACTTTAGTCCAAATAAATTAACAGAAAAAATGAGCAAATACAAACTCAATTCAATATCACTGAAAGTGCATGGCTTGATATCTTGGACATTTTTATGACTAATTGACGTCTTGACATCCGACTAGAGGGTCCAGCGCCTTACAGGACTGGAGCTCTGTGGCGTAACCAAACATGTCATTCAGTGGAATCTGGGGAGCGGAAATGGCGATTGACCATCAAATACACAGTGACTGGACAGACGTTTAACCTATCCTGTCTTAGCAGAAAGAAAAGGGCATAGGAAGTATGAGTAGGACAGAGCTGCACTCACATCAGCACACAGCGTAAAGTAGCCCTCCACCCCATCCTGCCCACTGATGACGCCATGGCGACGGTTGACCCCGGCGATGACTGTCCCTTGGAACTCATCGGGCGCCACAATTTCTACTGACATGATTGGCTCCAGCACGGCAACGTTGGCCTTCTCCATGGCTACCAAGAGGGGGACATGGATGGAAGGAGAGAGGAGACATTCAGTAGGTTTGTCAAAAAGCTGAGAAGCATGGAAAAGGTATAGAGGGAAAAATATGCGAGAACATAGTATTCTGGTTAGTTGACACCCACCTTGTTTAAGAGCGCCCTCCCCTGCACGGATGGCGATCTCATTAGAGTCCACCATGTGATGCGCTCCGTCTTCCAATAGGAACTTGACGCCTGAGATCTTGTGACCAGTCAGAGGGCCTTTCTCATAGGCATCTCTGAATCCCTGCAGGAGAGAAGGGATGTGATGGAGAAAGGGTGACAGTGGTGGGCAAACTACAACCCGCAGGCCCTTTCTATCGGGCCCACGGGAGGTTTGAGTAAAGAAACTAGAAATTATAATGGACCTATATATTCAAATTAATGCCCTTTCTGTAGCCCACAAATAGATTTGACAATAAATCGGTCAAAATAAAATGTGGCCCTCTTGAATTTTTCAATCCCGATGTGGCCCTCAAGTCAAAAAGTTTGCCCACTCTTGGGGTATGAGATTAGAGGTCTACTAGAATTTCTATCTGAATAAGATACAGGATTTTTACAATCCTAATTACACTTACTGGAGGGCCTATGTGATTCAGACTACAGCCAGGCGTGCACAACTTCTCAACAGCCGGCACAAACTGTTTGGGGGTGTTGGTTCCAACAGTCTGGTCTTCAAACTCTACTTTTGTGTCGTTTTCTTGGTCCAGAGGTTCAAGAACTCCTATCACTTTACCGTACTGCCCAGAACCACCAGACTGCTTCTTATGGGTGAAGTCAAACCTGCAGAGACAAGCACATAGCCAAAATCAGTAACTAATTTAGAGGATTTTCATTAAAGCATTGGTAGGTAAAGAACTGCCATAGTTGCCAAAACGATCAACTCACATTAACATAGACAAACAAAGTAGCTGTATGGTCATTTGCCATGCTTTTATGTTAGTGAGGAGAAGGGAAATGTGTGGCCGGTCTCTTTTAAAGGGCGTTACTAACTGAATTATTGGCTTGGGAGGAAGCAGGAAATTCTCCCCCTGCATGTGGCTGTTTCTCCAGCTGTCTAACCGCAACAGCCTCAACGGGCAGGGAGTTACAGCCTTTCCAGGCACTCTCTGACACTTCTACCCTCCCCTTACTCACTATAGTTATCTGTATTCTCCCTCTTTCTCCTTATCTAGAACTAGGGCAGGACACGACTCTCTGCACCAGCACACAGAGGTCAAAGTCCCATCGTGGCAGACTGACTCTCCCTACCTGTCCTCACCCACCCTCTTTGCTCTCATTCCCCTTCTCTCCGGTGCGGATTAGGGGGAAAGCGAGGTGGTGGAGGAAGTGATGACGACTGGCGTGCTGAACCCGAGTCACTACCCTGCCCGCCGGGCAGCCACGGTGGTCCAACACTACCTGAACACCCGCTACGGCTCACCCTACAGGTGGATCTTTTTCAGCACAGTACACAGCGGCAGCTCAGAGGTAGGAGTGGAGGTGGAGGATCAGCATACCTTGGGGAGTGTGTTGGGCAAGGGGCAGTTAATATTGCAAGGCAAGGCAGGATCCTTGAAGGGGATGGATACGGGAGGTTTGTGCGCATAAAAAGTCAATTCTCAATACCGCATACAGTGGGGGATTTTTATTTATTTTTATTTTACATTTTGTAACTAGGCAAGTCAGTTAAGAACATGTTCTTATTTTCAATGACGACCTAGGAACAGTGAGGTTAACTGCCTTGTTCAGGTGCAGGATGACAGATTTTTACCTTGTTGGTTCGATCTTCTAACCTTTCGTTTATTAGTCCAACGCTCTAACCACTAGGCTACCTGCCGCCCCACTTGAGGGGGCGACGGCTTTATGGAACATCATTCTGTTTGCTTTCATTTTGTCTTAAGTGGTTAATTTCTGCTCTCTCTCTCCCCGGCTGTCAGGATGTGGCAGAGATGGGGAGGAAGTATCAACTGGAGCTTACCGTGCAGGAGATGATCAGTAACGTAAGATCCGATTCACATTCTCAGTGACACACTATTGCACAGAACAGGCGTGTGAATAAATACACGGTGTGTTAAGTAACCTTGTCTACACTGCCATGGTGATAAACACCTGTGTTAGATCAACTTCTTCCCCCTAACATGCCGCAGCATCATTCCTTTCCCCAACTCTCCTTTCATATTCTTACATTCTCCTCAATTACCTCACCCTTTCCTCTCCCTATAAAAGGTTTCGGGGCAGTGCTCTGCGGAGCTCTTCTTTCCAGGGGGAGAGGGGCAGAGTGCTCCCCAGGTCCAGGCCTCCTGTGAGGGACTGCATCAAAGCAACACCACGGCTCAGGAAGAGGCCTTCTACCAGCAACACAGAGCCAGCAATAACCTAGTGTCAGGAAACAATATACCAGGTAGATATAGAGCCACAAACACACACAACTGACCCCCCCATCTCTCTTCTGACTGACGTTTGTGGTTTCTTTGACAGACAGCTACGGTCACGTGGAGCCCAGCATGAAGCCCTTCTGGCAACTGGGGGGCGTGGCCTCCAGTTTCATCATGCTGAGGGAGTCCAATGAGAGCACGCTTTACAACATGGCCCAGGTGGCCAACTTCACACAGCTGGTGAGCAGCCAAGAGGTCGGTTCGACCGTACGTTACTGTGCAGTCGGGCATCAGATTGCTAGATCATATATGGTTAGCTGATATGTTAAACACCTATCCGGGCATGGTATGATCAGGCATGCGTCTGATGTAGTCTTGAGAAGAACCTCAGTGTAACCATGGAGATATCTGCCCAAATTCCAAATGGACACTTAACTCCCCACCCATTCCTTTCCAACCGTCCTTCTCACACACTTGGTTCCCTGGTTTTGTCTGTCCCTCAACAGGAGACTGAGAAGGACCAGCTGAGGTTCAACTACCATGTCCTGCTGCACGAAATGATTTCCCAGGTAACTGAAACGTTCTGCCATCGGTCTTAACAGAACTCAGACGTCATGTTTGTTAATACAAAAGGTGCATTCGTTGTATGTGTGTGGTTACGCGCAGGAGATCGTCACCTGGTCCCCAGAACAGGGAGTTCAAGTCCTGCAGACTGAGCTGCAGCCAAAGTGCCACCACTGCGAGGCTCCTCCAAACACCACCAACTGAGATACACGGGAAAAACACTCCAGAGCCTTACTCAAGCACTGCAGGGAAGAGTACAGCACATCTCTTTCTTAGGACTCGGATGAAGGGTAAAAGCCACTTTCTACCTGCTTTGAAAAGCTGAGCTTTACACTTCACTCTTGTCTTCAGTAATTATGTTTACCTTCACCACCACTACTGCTTCAGAGGAGGTGAGAGGGCACACGTCAATGGCCTTACTGCAGCTATATGCCGAATGCACTGCTTTTACTGGTCAGCTTGTAAGACTCTTGGTAAGCTATAACGATGTGTTTCAACTTGTTGTTAATATACTCCATTGGCCCTCTTTGCTTCGTCAATAAAGCCGTCGCTGTACACAATGTAATGCTTCTGAGAGTGGCTCATTTGGACATTTGTTTGCCGTGTGTTACGAGTGGTACTTACGGTTCCGCACTGGTCACGCTCTCCCTGAAGGCTACCTTGGGCTTTCCCATCGCACAGGGGCAGTTATACAATGAGAGAAAGTAAGGTCAGCCTGATTTACCGCACCGAAATGCCATTGAAGGTTCGAGATGTGTGGAACTCGTAATGCATTCTATTCTATAATGCAAATTCTGTGGCCAGAAGGATCTTCAGATCGCCGGAGAGCGGAGCACTGGACTAGTACCTGTGAATAGATCTCCAGGTGCAGCTCTCCCATACCAGAGATGGGAGAGCTTGCTTTCTGTGTCAAAGCGGACCCTGAACGTGGGGTCTTCTCTGGTGAAGCGGTTGATGCCTTTAGAGAACTTTTCCGTGTCATTCTGATCCACAGGAAGAGGGAGGATGAGGTCATACAAGCTCATATACTCTACTGAAATAGTATCGAGCCTTAGTGTGGTCTTTTTGACTCCTCATACTACACCGAATGTGAGAGGGCCTTGTTGGACGGCTTCATAGACATGGAGATGACAGCCTCTGGTATGTGGATGGACTCCTGTGGGAGAAAGGTGTTGAATGAAGCTCAAAGTCATAACATTATGCACACACAGGCAGTGCGCAACAGATTGCATGTTTAAATACATGTTAGTGAGTGCTGACTGGTTGTTTATCTAGTTTGGACAATGGCCATAGGGATGTACCATGGAGAGGTTGGCGCTGGTCCGGGAGGTGAAGGTGTCTCCGCTGGCACAGTTGATCCCAAATAGGGCACAGATGTCCCCTGCATACTACACCTCCACATCCTGACCAACCAGAGAGGAGGGGGGGTACACAATTTATGACACACAATTTAATATTGTTTCAGTTAAACAAATGTATAGATAAAGTTGTTTAATCATGAGATGTTATCACTAGGGTACGTCAGGTTGGGGAATCAGGGTCATTGGGCTTCATAGTACAGAAACTGTCAGTTTACTCCATTTACTTCTGGTTTACATTCTCTTCCTGGTTCTCACCTCCATCTGGTCGGCATGGAGACGCACTAGCCTCTGCACGTGAACCTTGCCTGTGCGTGTATGGACGATGTACTCCGTCTTCTTCTCCTGCCTAGAACAGAGTCGGGGGGGAGAGATCCGTCTACAATCCCTATACAGTTTATCACTCAAAAAAGTTTACACCGTAAATGTGCCAGATTACTTGTTGAAGAGAAGATGGTTTGCTAGCTACACAGTGTTCGTGTGATGTGCTCACCTCCAGTTTGAAGGCCAGGCCAACAAAGGGCTGCGAGGCATCTCTGGTGGGATCCATCAGGATCTTAGTGCTGTCACTGACACAGAGGAAACAACACAAGGACAGTGGTGAGATCGGCCACTGGCATTTTTCAAAGTTTGTCCCTGAGCCCATACTGTCTTGATTTTGGCATATCAATTAATTCAAAGACTGCTGTGTCATACTGACTAGTGTTCACTGTCTAGGCACAGAGGTCAGAGCTCATTGTTGAAGAGGGTGTAGTTGTTGACCTATGTGGGGTTGGGCAGATAATCCAGCACTGCATTCAATAGAGGCTGAACCCCCTTGTTCTTCAGGGCAGTTCCCACCAGCACGGGGCTGAAGAGGCGCTGCACTGTGGCCCTGCGTATGGCTGCCTGTGGGAGGAGAGACGGGAGAGGTCAGGGCCCTGGGGGGCAGCGTTCGGAGGTCATAGCAGGAAAGATGACTGAGGCGTAAAATCAAATGACATCATTTGTTGCGATATCCCAAAACACAATGAACAGTCACACACACCTTAAGTTCTGGCACAGTGGGGATCCTCTCTTCCAGAAACATCTCTCCCAGGGTCACGTCAGCGTTAGCCACACACTCCACCGTCTCCTGTCTGCAGCCTCCACACGGAACTCCGCCGGGATCTCATCCAACCGGATATTCTGTTTGCAGGAAGCACAGAGGACGGAATGTATTTATTTTTTCCAGTAAAGGGTTTCCAGCGACGTAAATATTTCAGATATGAGATAGTAATGTAAGTCTTCTCTAAATCCCTGCCACGATCATATTCTCCATTCTCTTACCCGAATGGGCCCTTGAAGTACATGCTACGCTCCTATAGGAGGTCTATGATGTCCTTTGCATCCCCCCCTCCCCCCCAGACTGATGGGGATGTTCACAAAGGCTGCATTATGGTTCAGCTTGGTCCTGAAAGTGGGAACAGAGGAGTCGTAACACGGAGCTAATGGAAAACCAGACTCGTCTTGTCTACTCCACAGTATCTGTATATCTGCTGACCTCATGGCCTGCAGGGCGCGGCTGGGGTTGGCTCCCATGCGGTCCAGCTTGTTGATGAAGGTGAGGAAGGGAACGTTGTAGCGTTTCATCTGTCTGTTCACGGTCAGGGTCTGCCACTGGACCCCTCCAACCGCACATAGGACCAGGATCGCCCTGTTCAAAACACGCAGGGCTCGCTCCACCTCGATGGTGAAGTCCACATGGCCTGGACAGGACAGAGCAGCAAACTGGGCTTAAAGTTAAAAGCAAAAATACATCCTAACAGCTGTTGGGTACACTGGCATTGATCTGTTACTGTGACTTCTGGTATATCTGTCAAAAAGGGAACCTGGTCATAAGATCTGTGTTGCCACTAACACATCGTTCTGCCAGGTACCTCCATACCTGGGATGTTGATGTTGTAATCCCAGCTGACTGGATGGTGATGCCTCTCTGCCTCTCCAGCTCCATCGAGTCCATGGTGGCTCCGACTCCATCTTTTCCCTTGACCTGTAGAGTTAGAGGACCAAACATAATAGTTTTTGTCTGTCTGCCTCCCTCTAAAAAACACACACACACTTCAACTAGCTACTTCAATAAATCAGAGCCAGATCATGATTAACTCACCTCGTGGATCTCTGCTATCCTGCCCGTGTAGAAAAGGACGCGCTCGGTGAGTGTGGTCTTCCCCCGAGATTCCGATGTTGCGGATTCTTTCATTGGGAACGATGCCAGGGCATGACCGACAACTGTTAATCAACACCTATAAAATTTAAAAAGATACTGCATTCAGATAAGTTTCTCTCCATTTCCATCACTTCTCGTCTGTTCTATTAACATATTGGGGTATTTCTTCGTACCTTTTTTAATGTTAGTGTTCCCTGTTCCTTAAATGTATTTGACCTTTGGTTAGTCCTGCTTTTAGAAGTCGCATTTTGTTGGTGGACAGAACCGGTTAAACTCCATTTACACACTGGTTAAGTGTGCCTTAAATTCTATATAAATCACAGTGTCACCAGCAAAGCACCCCCACACCATCACACCTCCTCCATGCTTCAAGGTGGGAACCACACATGCGGAGACAATCCGTTCACCTACTCTGTATCTCACAAAGACACAGCAGTTGGAACTAAAAATCTCGAATTTGGACACAGACCAAGGGACCGATTTCCACCGGTCTAAGCAAGTCTCTTCTTATTGGTGTATTGGTGTAGTGGTTTCTTTTCAGCATTTTGACCATGAAGGCCTGATTCACAGTCTCCTCTGAACAGTTGATGTTGACATGTCTGTTACTTGAACTCTGTGAAGCATTTATTTGGGCAGCAATTTCTGAGGCTGGTAACTCTAATGAACTTATCCTCTGCAGCAGAGGTAACTCTGGGTCTTCTTTTCCTGTGGGAGCCAGTTTCATCATAGCGCTTGATGGTTTTTGCGACTGCACTTGAATAAACTTTCAAAGTTCTTGAACTTTTCCGGATTGACTCACCTTCATGTCTTAAAGTAATTATGGACTGTTTCTCTTTGCTTATTTGAGCTGTTCTTACCATAATATGGGCGTGGCCTTTTACCAAATAGGGCTATCTTCTGTATACCATCCCTACCTTGTCACAGCACAACTGATTGGCTCAAATGCATTAAGAAGGAAAGAAATTCCACAAATGAGCTTTTATCAAGGCACACCTGTTAATTGAAATGCATTCCAGGTGACTACCTCATGAAGCTGGTTGAGAGAATTCCAAGATTGTGCAAAGCTGTCATCAAGGCAAAGGGTGGCTACTTTGAAGAATCTGAAATATAAAATATGTTTAGATTTGTTTACCAATTATTTGGTCACTACATGATTCCATCTGTGTTATTTCATAGTTTTGATTTCTTCACTATTATTCTACAATGAAGAAAATAGTACAAATAAAGAAAAACCCTTGAATGAGTAGGTGTTTCCAAACTCTTGACTGGTACTGTACACTGAACAAAAATATAAAAGCAACATGTAAAGTGTTGGTCCCATGTTTCCTGAGCTGAAATAAAAGATCCCAGAAATTCTCTGTACGCGCGAAATGCTTATTTCTCACAGATTGTGGGCACAAATGTGTTTACATCCCTGTTAGTGAGCATTTCCCCCTTGCCATGATCATCCGTGCACCTGACAGGTGTGGCATGTCAAGAAGCTGATTAAACAGCATGCTCATTACCCAGGTGCACCCGTTTTTGTCACACACAACACAATGCCACAGATGTCTAAAGTATGCTGACTGCAGGAATGTCCACCAGAGCTGTTGCCAGAGAATTTAAAGTTCACTACTTGGCAGTACGGTGTTGCAATTTGTGCTGGAAATCACATTCCCAATTCCCCGCAGTGCCCGGTTAGGGTAAAGGAGTTTAAAGTGGCAAGGGTCAGGTCTCCTACATGGAGGCACGTTAAATAGTTGAAGGAGCGAGTGGAGCTGAAGATATGGCAGTGGAGACCCTGCAGCCTTTGGAGATTCAGAGTGGCGTTCAAACAGTTGAGGGAAGCTGATATGCTGATCGTAAAGAAGGTGGATTTTGTGGCGTTTATTGCGCATGTGATTAATTGTACCGCCCAACTGAACAAGAAGTCCACGAAACTGGCCATAATTGTATCTGCTGCTGAAAAGTTATTGGGTCTCCAGTACATTGCAAGGAATACTGTCCGAAAATGCTCTTCCTTCTCAGGTCCCATAGCCTGTGTGGATCAGAGTTGACATTTTAACCTGACTAAAGAAGTACATTGATTTTGTTTCTTTGTCTTTTGTTAATTATTTGGAATCAATATTAGTGTCGTCTAAAATCTCGTACACTACCCTGTACAGTGACGGCATGCATCTCTAACGTATGTTTGCGGACCACCATAATACCATAGAAGAGGAAGAACAAGAAAAGCAACTTAAAACACTCCATGCTCATTGAGCAAGTATTTTGACATGTTCTTCCTCTATCAGTTGAACACACACACACACACACAGCAAACCGATAAGCTGCATTCACATCCCCTCCACACCCAGATACAGATAGATATCTCACTAAGACTCTTGTTCCCAGCCTAACAAAAAAGGATAAACAACAGGTTATTGGCAGACACTTGACTGATGGTGAGTTTTCATTTCAGTTTATGGAGACAAATCTGATGTTTTTTGGAGAAGTAGTTGTTTTTTGTGGTGCTTTATAGCCCATTTGATCTCTTATTGATATCAGGGATGATAACATCAAATCTAAACTTTGGCTCTCTACTCATCAGTATACTATTTGACCATGGATTTCATGTGTTTCAATTTCTGTAGCCTATATGTATCTTATAACATTTACTGTGATCATCATAGTGTGTATATCTTAGTGCGACATGCGTCACTTAATGGCAATTAGTTCCAGGTGCTGCCTGTGAGTGTGGGGCGGTATTTTGTGTATAAATGCCCGGAGTTAAAGCTTTTTGAGTTTATGCGACATGGCGGCAAATGCAACATACAAGAAACATTTGAACAGTTTGCTACTACAGCAGGTGAAGGAGTTTAAAGAGCATGGAGATATGGACATTATTGGAAAGAGAGGAAGAAGGAAAATATCTCAGGGTAGAGAGAAGCGGTGTGGTGGGGAAGATTGGTGTCTAGTACAGAAAAAACATACTCGGTAGCGCAAAAGTTTAACCCGGCGAGAGCGAGGATGAATTACCAGCAGGTGCGGTGAAGACCAGAGTTCGAGCCTCATCCCAATGATGATAAAGATGATTCTGACACAGTCGGAGTGAGATTTTTGGAAAATCTGATCCGTATGTGGTATCAGGTTGGGTGATGAAGAGGTTGGGGACTGTTCACTCGGTGAAAGTAACTCAAAGTGGACTCGCGGTGATTCTTTGCATTTATTCACTCCAGAGGGAGCGGGTGCTCCACATCACATGCCTCGGGACAAAAACTGTGACTTGCTTTGCTCTTCGGAGCAGGGCGCAGTTGAAAGGAGGGATAACTGGGGTGGCGTTAAGTGTTAAGGAGGATCAACTGAAATTTAAGATTCCCGGTGTCTGTGATGCCCGCCATTTGGTGTGATGCAGACCTGGTGGAGAGCGTGGTAAAACAGAGAAGACTGTCTGTCCTGCAGAGTTTTGATGCAGAGTCTACCCTAGGTCAAGTTAGGATGTGTCAGTTATCCCATGAGAGCTTTTGTACTGAACCCATTATGGTGTTTTAGGTGCCACGCTTATGGTCCTGTTGTAGCAGTGTGTAAGAGGGAGATTTCTAGATGTGAGAAGTGTGCGAGAGGGCATGAGACAAAAGAAATGTGTAGTATCAATTGAATAAGTTGTGTGTGTTAACCAATGGTGCTGGACATCAGGAGTGTTTGGTGAGAGAAAAGCAGGTTGATGTGGCCATTATCAGAGTATTACAGAAGGTGTCATATGCTGAGGCAGTGAAGAAAGTAGTTAAAGGAGATGGGTGCAGGGTGAGGGATTCTATGAGGCTCCCTGTGTGTTGGCTAAGACCAGTAGAGAGTGATAGGAATAACATGTTCTTCAGTAAGGTTGGTTTCTTAGCGTTCATAGCCATGGTTATCAACTGTACCATAGAAATGGAACATAAATGGCAGAAAATAGATATTGTGGTGGCAGCTGCAGAGAAGACTTGGGTGTAGGAGATTTTACTGAAGAAGAGTTACAATGTGTGTTGAACGATAGTGTCCCGTCCTCCAAGGCTGCTAGGCCTGGTGAAGGATCAGATAGGGCCGAATAGTGATGAGGTTTTAATGGGTGTAGGGTTAGTTGGTAGGGCAATTTTTCTTCACTTTTTACCATACCTTTTCCTTTCCCTTTTTGTGTCACAAAGTGTAGTGAATTCACACTCCAGAACATTAGGCGGAAACCAGTGGCGGTTGCTAAGGGCAGGACGGCTCATAATAATGGCTGGAACGGAGCGAATGGAATGGCATCCAACACATGGAAACCATGTTTTCTGTATTTGATACCATTCCACCTACTCCGCTCCAGCCATTACCACGAGCCCATCCTCCCCAATTAAGGTGCCACCAACCTCCTGTGGCAGAAACACATGGCTAGATAAGAGAAATAGATGAATAGGGGGGCTTGTGACCGGCCTCACACCCCAGTTCAGTAGGTGGCGGTATATGCACCTTTCAGTTGGTTGCGATCCGCCAATTCAAATTTAAATAAAGAAGAGTTCAGCTGACCTGTCTACCAGCTACAGGTTTGTGTGCTCTTGGAGGACAAGAGTGGGAACAAGTGTGGCCTAATCCAAATCCGTTGTAAATGCTCTTGCGCCATGAGTCCCCATATCCCTCCAGATCCGCTCTCCGTCGTCCTGAGAACGCCTTCCTCAACTATGCACTTTTCTAATTGTTGTTGAAGTCTGATATTGAATCTAACTATTGCAAAAGTTGTTGCTCAAGCGGTAGCGCAGAGCGCTGCGATTACTGCTTGTTGATTATTAATGGGGATATTGAGATATTGCTACTACAGAAAATAAAAAATAAGCTTGCTGCTACAGAACAGAACAAAAAAAGCTTTCAATTGCAATATGTCTTATCATTTCCATGCCCCACCCCTGATGCGAAGAACCTGTGTTTTGTTCATGTTTAGTAGTATTTAGTATTTATCCGAGGACCTCACCTTGTTAAAAAGGTGGCGTAGCGGCTGCAACCTTCAACCTGTTTCATTGGGCTAACTTGTTAATGTGTTCATCATTAATATTTTTGTATGACCATACTAGGTTGTTCTGTGGTGTCTGCTTGGTTGCTAAATGTATCTTACCATCAGTAATCTCTGCAATTTCCTCCATGCGCAGCTATATGGATCGACCAGTTTCCCTAAAAGGACATTGTATGTGACCTAACATCTCTATCCGTAAGGGGTGTGTCAACGCAGCACAGTGTTGTCATCATCCTTATCAAATCAAATCTAACTGTATTTGTCACATGCGCCAAATACAACAGGTGTAGGTAGACCTTACTGTGAAACACTTACTTTACAAGCCCTTAACCAACAATGCAGTTTTAAGAAAATAAAGTTAAGAAAATATTTACTAAATAAACGAATATAAAAACATATGCAATCTTTCCATTATCTTCCCATCTAATTTCCTGTGCCTAAGCACTCCTTCCTGACTTGACAATAAGGAGTTTCTACTGTCATGCTGCTCTCGTTCTGTCTGGATATTATAGTCAGACTGCATGATTATGAGTCAGTTTATTGCATTGGCATGATGCATAGATCATGCATGGGGACTATTCAAATCCACATGTGGAAAAACTCAAGCCTCTTGTCTATTGTGGAACCCAGGTCAGCAGGTCACATTGCAACACACAGTTGATCCATTTCTCAAACACCAGCCTGAGAGGCTTGTAGGAAGTCATCAAAAAAGGCAGTGACTTTGTCATCTGCCATAGAATCACAGTGTTCACAAAATGTCATCAACAGTGGAAAATGTGTGTGTCAGTGTACCTCCAGTCTGGTGTCAATCACTATCAACAGATATGAGAATAATCCATAACATTTTAGCATCAAGTCTAGCGACCATCAATCCACACCTTGATTGTCACAAACAGAACACTGGAAATGGTACATTACAGAAACTCAAAACGTCCTAAACATTGTGTTGATCAATTTCAAATATGTACGAACTTTAGTCATATTACATTTCCCCATTACAATGTGTGGTGAAAGACTAAATATCGTCAGTCCTGCCTTTTTCTGTTCTGTTCATTTTTCTTGGTGATTGCAACACTGGTGAGTCCTAATGTCAGAGTCACAAACTAGAAACTGAGCTAACCCCAATCCAATGTCTAGATTCTCTCTATTCTGTAGGGCAGGGAGGGACTACTGGCGGCCCGCGGACCAATAAAAAATGGGGGGGGGGGTGACTCAGTCGGGGTCTCAACTTACTGTTGAGAGTTAGAGTAACAGAATACACAAGGTGCAATTTAGAACATTTGGTTATGCATCAGCAGTCACTTAATTTGCCCATGTCGTCTAAATATTTTTAGATTGGTAAATTTGCCTAGCAGCCAGCTATCGAAACTCGTAGTAAGCATGGTCGATTTACCGACTGGGGTGGGGCCCATTGATCAGCAGTTATCATATTGAAAACGGCGCCACCCTTTTGCAAAATGTGTAGAATTGCAGGAAAGTAGCTGTAAAACGGCACGTTTCACTCTGCCCAATGGCAAAATGAGTAGAATCGCAGGATATTAGTTATAAAACTAACTGCAGATTCGCCCGGACAGCTGATGAAACTGTGAATTTGCACAACCAAAGAATTTCTACACCAACTGTCAGAAACCGTCTCAGGGAATCTCATCTGTGAGCTCGTAGTTCTCACCAGGGTCTTGACCTGACTGCAGTTCGGCATCATAACCCACTTCAGTGGGAAAATACTCACCTTCGATGGCCACTAGTACGCTGGAGAAGTGTGCTCTTCATGGATGAATCCCAGTTTCAACAGCACCGGGCAGATGGCAGAGTATGGCGTCGTGTGGTCGAGTGTTTTCATTTATTTATTTATTTTATTTCACCTTTAATTAACCAGCTAGGCTAGTTGAGAACAAGTTCTCATTTGCAACTGCGACCTGGCCAAGATAAAGCGTAGCAATTCGACACATACAACAACACAGAGTTACACATGGAATAAACAAAACATACAGTCAATCTTACAGTAGAACAAAAGAAAACAAAAAGTCTATATACAGTGAGTGCAAATAAGGTAAGTTAAGGAAATAAATAGGCCATGGTGGCGAAGTAATTACAATATGGCAATTAAAACATTGGAATGGTAGATCGGCAGAAGATGAATGTGCAGGTAGAGATACTGGGGTGCAAAGGAGCAAGATAAATAAATAAATACCAGTATGGGGATGAGGTAGGTAGATGGGCTGTTTACAGATGGGCTATGTACAGGTACAGTGATCTGTAAGCTGCTCTGGCAGTTGGTGCTTTAAGCTAGTGAGGGAGATGTGAGATGTGAAGTCAACGTTGTGAACAAGTGCCCCATGGTGGCGGTGGGGTTATGGTATGGGCAGGCATAAACTACGGACAATGAACACAATTGCATTTTATTTATGCCAATTTGAATGCACATAGATAATGTGACGAGATCCTGAGGCTCGTTGTCGTGCCCTTCATCCGCCGACATCACCTCATGTTTTCTCATAATAATGCACAGCTCCATGTTGCAATTCCTGGAAGCTGAAAATGTCCCAGTTCTTCCATGGCCTGCATACTCTCCAGACATGTCACCCATTGAGCATGTTTGGGATGCTCTGGATGGACGTGTACGACAGCGCGTTCCAGTTTCTGCCAATATCCAGCAACTTCACACAGCCATTGAAGAGTAGTGGGACAACATTCCACAGGCCACAATCAACAGCCTGATCAACTCTATGTGAAGGAAGTGTGTCACACTACATGAGGCAAATGATGGTCACATCAGATACGAACTGGTTTTCTGATCCACGCCCCTACTTTGTGACCAACAGATTCATATCTGTATTCCCACTCGTGAAATCCATTGATAAGGCCCTAATACATTTATTTCAATTGACTGATTTCCTTATATGAACTATAACTCAGTAAAATCTTTGACATTGTTGCATGTTGCGTTCATATTTTTGTTCAGTGTAGATATAATGACGAGATGCTTGTGCCACCGCCCTAACAATGGGATCCGTTGCCCACAGAGCGGAACGGCAGACTGTCAAGATCCCGCCTATTCCTCTCTTTAGATTGGTAGATACATCTTATTTTAATACTTAAAAAAAATATTTTATGAGGAGTGTTGACGTCAACCACCTGTATTCAGTGGAGAGTGAGATGCATAGATCGTCTAACATTTCAACAGGAACAACTCCGGTATAAAGTTTCCGGGATATGTGTCACACACATCACACTTATATCAGTACACTCGTAACAACCTAAGCATTACAAAACTTCTAATAGATCAAATAAGCCTTAGGTATCAAAATAGCAATATATTTTGTATCTTGACTAAATTCGACACTCTCATTGCCCCCCCCCCCCCCCCCCCCCCCCCCATACAAAAACTCCTCACTTGCTTAATAAATAATGATCTGCTTAATGTGGACAGATTTTTGGCGGAGTAAACTCTCTCGCTTCGACTCTTCCTCTCTGCTTTAGGTAGGCCTAGACCAGAGTTGTATACTATGAAGCAAGCTAGATCTACTCAGCGTTTTCTAGTTAGTCACCTTAAACTAGCTTTACATTTCAGCTCAGGCTTCATCTGTCCTATGATGGAGGATATTGCTCATCCGCCTGGCGCTTACTCTAGCCTCTACAGAATCGGTGAATAAGGTGATTAGCATGACGTTGTAAGTAACAAGAACATTTCCCAGGACATAGACATATCTGATATGGGCAGAACACTTAAATTCTTGTTAATCTAACTGCACTGTCCAATTTACAGTAGCTATTACAGTGAAAGAATACCATGCTATTGTTTGAGAGTGCACAGTTATGAACTTGAAAATGTATCAATAAACCAATTAGGCACATTTGGGCAGACTTGATACAACATTTTTAACAATAATGCAATGGATCATTGAATCAGTCTAAAAACGTTGCACGTACACTGCTGCCATCGAGTGGAAAATATTTAAATTGCACCTAGAGTCCTAAGTCATAGAATGGCTTTCTCTTGCATTTCAATGATGGAACAAAACAAAACATACAATTTTCTTTGCATTATCTTTTACCAGATCTAATGTGTTATATTATCCTCCATTAATTTCACATTTCCACAAATTTCAAAGTGTTTCCTTTCAAACAGTATCAAGAAAAAAATGCATATCCTTGCTTCAGGTCCTGAGGTACTGGCAGTTAGATTTGGGTATGTCATTTTAGGCGAAATTTGAAAAAAAAGTTTTGTAGGCTTGTAACTGAGCATGCTGAGACAATTCTGAAACATCAATCCATGTGCGAGTCAGTGCCACATTTTCATTTGTGCCCAGATCAAAATGAAAGACAAGTTTAGGTTTTAATTCAGCAATGGTGTGAAATTGGCTTTTTGAAGTGCAGTCTTTATTTAATTACTGATAGTCAATGCCGTCTTCGGTGTGCTTATCTCCCACTCCTATCAATAAAATAATATAATTTCCATACAAAGGTGTTACTGTGTGTGGAGGTTCAAATGCATTCTGTCATATTTAAATGTGTGATAGGTATTTTAATATATAAAAAAGGTTTTACAAACAAAACAACATTTAATTAATAAGCTATTGAATCAGTCATCTTCCGCAAACAATGTCGATGACTATGCAATCTTTGCGAGATGGAGGGAATCTGATTTCATTGGTCCTCAACTTGTGGCTCAGACTCTTCATTCAGGATAAATGGAGTTAGCCCGCCCTGAGGCAGGTTAGTTCTGAAGGATTCGTTGCCATCGAAATGTACCTGACTGAAAGGTGAGCCACTTTCGTGGTACTGGTTATCCCGAGTTGAACTCGAGAGTGGACCAAAGTTATCTCGGTCAAATTCTTTGCATGATCAATCAGCCATCTGCAGTGGCAGTACAGCAGTTACTGCGATGCGGCCTCCACAGATGTCAGAGCAAACATACTTTTTATGCTTCGCAGAGCTGCTGTGAAGGAAGTTGCCAAGGAAGTGAGTTTGTGTTTATACAGGACCTCACGCCCCCACATACCGTCAAACAATTATGTCAACGCGGAGCTATACAGAGCACTTCGCATTGTTACAACATTTGAGGCACACAGCAATGTTGTATGGAGGTAGATTTGGCCTCCGCATGCCGCCAGGGGCTCAGCGAATTGCGTCACGCCCGCCATACGAATCCTCAGACCAAATGTTCAGATCATGCATACATTGTCTTTAACTCTTCAACCCTGATTTGTAGAATAGGGCTCTGAGCTCTGGCATAAAACATCCATCTCAAGCCAAACCAAACAGACTTGAGGCAACAATCCCAAGGCAAGAAACATGAGCAAAGCATTCGCCTCAAAAGGCACAGAAAAACAAAAAAAGCGTTCCTGTTTTACAGCCACATTAATTTTTGTTCACCCTCCACACAGACACAAATGTCACTTATCTCTTTAATGAAAGCAACATTGTGTACCTTGTGACATTGTTTGGAGTTGTTTATTGAAATATCACATAGACCAGACCAAATGGAAAGCAGTAGACTAGCCTATGTTGTGTTTTGGCAAAATATTCTAAAACTGTTTTCATCTTTTTTTTCTTGCAGATATGGGACATTCAAACATGTGCCTATAATTGTCATTCATCATTGGCAACAATGAGTGGAGCACGTGACTCATGTGTTACTTTGCTGCACAGTGCGAATTGTTTCAAATTTGATACATCTTGGAAGGTGTGACTTGTGCGCTACTACTACCGTGTACAGAATGGGTCAAACGTGTTGTGGTCTCTCGTACTCCACCGCCGCTCCAGGCAAAGCGAAATGGAAACCAACAGAAACACCCAAACTACTCCCTATCCGCAGATTTACCCGTGAGGAGCGAAGGTGTGACCGGTTTTACAGGAATCGGATGAAAACGAAGCAGTTGCCTTCGCCAGGCACAGGTCAACCAGAGGTAGGGCTGGTAATCGGATCTAGAAATTCGGAAACCCTTCGTGGTAACGGGCGAGGGAAGTTGTTGCGAGGCCAGACTGAGTCGGAGGTAGTGGACCACACCGCCGAATACCCATCTGGAATTCATTATGAAAATATTCAGGCTCTCGACTGTGACGCTGTGAGCAAGGGAGCGGCCGACTCGTCCTTCGATGCGACGGGCTTGGAAACACGGTCCAGAGGATTCGACAGAACTCGCTGCGCAGTTACGCAGCGCAGCGGCCCAGAAACAACGGGAGAAGACCATGTCTGGAATGCCCCGGCGAGGGCCATGGAAAACAAACCATTCAGATTTGATAAAGAGGGTGGGGTTGCCTCGGAGGTCAGCGGGGTATCGGGGGCTGTACAACCGGATGGTTCAGTCCATTGGCGCACATCTGGCAATGAGAATTTAAGACGGACCCTGACATCACTGAGCTTGCGTTTGGACGAACCTCTGACAAACGGCGTGTCAGAACCGATAGGGTATGATTTACCCCACACAGAGGTAGAAATGACCAAATCTAACTTTCTCACTGCTTCCCGTGAGCCCGAAGCTGTCAGGAAAAATGATCAAAACAGTTGTTCAGTTGAGTCGGGGAACCAGGAGGACCCCTCGATCAACTCTCCAATACAGCCACACGGACAGGTCCAAAGTCCACTAGGCAGCCAAAGTTTCCCCGGTACTATCCCAAAGCTTATTATAACCAGAGATCTAAGCCCCAGTCGGACCCAGGAAACACTAGATCCAAGGACCATGGGACTCGGAGTCGGTGGATCATCGCTGGGCCCACACGCCGATGATGAGTCCCCATGCTCGGACAGTGGCTGCGGAGGCTCCCCGGCGCTAATGCGCTTTCACAGAAAGCTCTCCAACTCGTCCTCCGCCGGCTGCTTGTCCTCCGCCTCGTCCTTTGAGGAGTCCGAGGATGACTTCAACGGCAGCGACATCGAGCCCAGCCTGTCCCCAGTCATATGCAACACGCTGGGCAGCCCAGACGAAAGCACGGGGGTAAGTGTGCCATATATATATACATTATTGTGCGATAAATGCGGTGGAAAACTCAATTCAGTAGACCATCTTCTATTTAGTTGCATACAAAAACACACAGTATTATGTTAAACTCCTTTGCTATAATCGGTCCTGAATGTTGGCTGGAAGTGCCAAAGATGGGCACATGCATATATATATACACACAGGCCTATTTACTCTCTGTACACAAATAAATAAAGACTCCCGGTGATTTATTGGCTAAACTCTCTTTATTTGTGTAGCTTGCAGTGTATTCACAGTTAGTCAGCACCTCTACACAATATCATTTCTCTGGGTGTATGCCAGCGCGTGCTTTTTATTAGGCTACTTTCTGTACACACACTTCCATGGTACAGTTGTATGCTCTCATGCTATTGATATAAGGCCAAGTCTTTTTTTTCTTCTTCTTTCATTTATGAGATGCACTATGATTAAAATGAGGTCCTAATGCGCAGAGCAGACCTTCACTGGTAATGTGTGTTCCAGCACCTCACTCCCATTTTGTTGACTTACAGACTGCATGTCAATAAAACAAACGCACTCAGTGTTAATTCCTCAATGTCAGTGTTGGTGTCAGACCTACTGACGTCTCACTCGGGTCACAAACACAAAGCCACCAAGGCCATGTGCTCCTACCGCAGGGGGTGTGGCGAATATTAGGTCAATGGCTGCGTCAAGGGTATAATATTATTTTAAATGACCCTTGGAACACGTATGTATTTTTAGCCTGAAGGAGTTTGGGGTGCATATTGTATTTATGCATAGATCAGAAAGGATCAGTTCGGTGTAAACAATATGATGGAAATCGGCTGGCCTATCAGAGGGCCAGGTTAACTTTTGGTGTCTCTTACATAATACTCCTGAGCCAATGACTAGGGGTTTTTATTGGTGATCGGTGATCGGTGAACCTTTGACTCCTGAGTGACTCATGACCCCCAACCACTATGACCCTTGACTGTGATTATCACTAATGAGCCCGGCTCGATTAACACAGGGTCGTTTTCTGAACCTCGAGCTGTTCTTGTTTTGTCCCATGTATGATGCCTCTCTAACCTCCTTACAGTGGTACATTTATGGCGTTTCCCTCCCCAGTCGGAGGCCTTTGATGCGCCCTGACCAGAAATGCTTGGAATGACATGAGCTCAAAAACAGGATGTCTTTCCTGGAAATGGACCAATTGAAAATCAGGCAAGCTCTCTTCCTGAACAGGAATGGCGTGAATCCTGGAAGTCACCACCGAGAAAGACTGTGTGGAAATACTAGAATTTCCACATGTTACATATCACACACACACACACACACGTTCTCTCTCTCCCTTTTACTTTCTGTCTCTCTCTGAGTGCATAATCAATGTGCCTTTGTTTGTGAGAGAAACTACTTCAGGAGGACATCTGTTCAGTCCTTGTTTGTTCATGTCTCTGAGAGGGAGATGGCCTTCCAAGTAACACATAATGACTGATCTATTTAGATGGCATTGATGTGTGATTCCAGTGAGTTTCTATGCTGTGTGTGAGTCAATGTGTGGTGAGAGTGAGCCTCCAGAAAATGTACCCAAACACCCTGAATTCAGCACTTAGCCATAGCTCTATCCCTTTGCTCAAATCAAATGTTATTGGTCACATACACATGGTTAGCAGATGTTAATGCGAGTGTAGCGAAATGCTTGTGCTTCTAGTTCCGACCATGCAGTAATATCTAACAAGTAATCTAACAATATCACAACAACTACCTTATACACACTAGTGTAAAGAAATGAATAAGAATATGTACATATGGATGAGCGATGACCAAACGGCATAGGCAAGATGCTGTAGATGGTATAGAGTACAGTTTATACATATGAGATGAGTAATGTAGGGTATGTAAACATTTATATAAAGTGGCATTGTTTAAAGTGACCAGTGATACATTTATTACATCCAATTTGTAATTATTAAAGTGTCTAGAGATTTGAGTCTGTATGTTGGCCGCGGCCACTCAATGTCAGTGATGGCTGTTTAACTGTCTGATGGCCTTACGATAGAAGCTGTTTTTCAACGTTTCCTACCTACGTTGTCCCGCTCTCTCTCTTTTGCTCACTACATTTGCTTTATCTCCGATTCGCTTTATCTTCTGCGAGTTCAGATATTTCCATATTTGCGCGTGTGTGTCATCCTTGTTAATGCATGAGTGTCGTCTGGGTGAAAGGGGGTTGGTCAGCAGTTCCCATCTTGTAGATCCCACACTACTGTTATGGTTGAATATCTGGAACAGAGGGAAGTACCGAGGAGTGAGTGACTGTACTAGGGCATCCATTTTGGATCTAGCTGGTGTGATATGGCATCACCGAGGAGTGTTGTCGGTGGTGGTAGTATTAGGGCCTTTGTTGTTATTGGCTTACTGTAGGCTTTCAAAGTGTGGCCAAACCAGTTGTTAAACCTTGTGCTCAATGATGTACCAAGTAGACACCTGCCTGCTCACACAAATACATATTCAGAGTTTAAGGCACACACGCACACACACTACACACTCTGCCGTCACACGTTCACAGCTCAGTGTGTCATGGAAAATTGGGCTGAAGGCAGTTGCGTTGCTAGGCGACATCATTGCCATATATGGCGCTGTTTCTCTTTTTTTTCATTTTCTCTCTCTCTCTCTCGGTCTGTATTTTGAATGTAACGTCTTGCATTATTCACATTACTTTTAACCTATTTCATAGTCTAATTTCTGCCTGCATCATCCCTTCATTTCTCTGACACTATCTTCCCCCCCGTCTAGCCTTGCACCACGGCATAAGGTTTTCCGCTGATTCACAGGCAGTGGAACAGAATGCAGAGGAAAATATAGATGAGTGGAGGAGTGATAAAGTACCCTCTCCACACACACACACACACACTACAATATACCCCACAACACATACCAGCTCATACAGGGCATGCTCCATGTGCACACACAAGAACCAACTCGTACACAAACTCCCGTTATGCAACTCACAATTGCCAACTTGCAGCACTCTCACACATATTTGTAAGTGTTCACAAAAGCATTAAAACACACATTTGTGTCAGACTTCTGTTTTTTTGTGTGTTGACTGGGCTGTGGTTGAGCTGTGCTCATGCCGAAGGGAGCAGATTTGGTTTACATGTAAACAAGGCCTGAAAAAGAGCAGCATCACACCTAAAAGTAAGACCTCATCCAGCGATTTTCATTTATAATAAATAAAATTAAAAATTAAAAACTTTTCCTGTTGAAAAGCGATATCCCAAGATTTACTTAACAAAAGGTACATCTCAATAGGTGGTCCAGGTAAGTCATGCCATTGTGTGTGTGTGGGGGGGGGGGCTTTCCTCTTTTGTTCTCTGTTGCGCCTCTATTGTTCCTCAAGCAAGGGGGAAGGCCATCAATCTGACATCACATATACCCATCTAGACTAACTCCTCGAATGGCCTACTCCTTGAAGTTTGCGGTTGTCTTTAAAAAAAACACTATTTTACTCCATGTTTTTATTTTTGTTTATTTTTTTTACCATTTAGGGTGTGTACTTTACTGTATTTATACTTGGGATATCACTTTTCAACCAAATATTTTTGTTTGTTGGAGGACGTCTTTAAAGACTACAGCACACTGGTGTTGTGAGCACTAAAACAGGGAGTACCCCCTTTGTAAATCAAACGCTTCATACCTCTCTCTCGCTGAGGGACAAAGAGAGACAGGACTGCGGGGGAAGGGTTTAGAGGGAGCTATAGGGGGAGTACTCTAGTGGATTTAAATTGTCTTTATTTAGTCCGGATAGTCCAATCAGTAACAATTGCCACTGTTTTCCAAGGAGTCCTGGGTTTGAGAGAGAAAGAGGGAAAGAAAACAGGGTTAGTGGTATTTGGAAATGTTGTTTTCCTCTGAATATCCAATCCAGTAATTCACTTTGGCTCCAGCATGATGACAAAGCAGAATTGGCTAAGTTAGGTAGGTAGATGTCTTTTGCATTATACTCACACACTTCAAGGATTTTTGCCTTTTCCCCACTATTGCTCTCTCTCTCTTTCTCTCTCTCACTTGTCTCTCTGGATTTAAAAGTAAAATATGTGTGGATATTTTGAAAACCTTAACAGAGCAAAAAATGCTGTCTGCTGGTATTGAGGTAATTCCTGCAGGAACATGAAGTGTGGGAGAGCCATTGTCTTTACGCTATACTACTCAGGGGGGGGGGGGGGATGTGGGGCAGATGTCTCCCACACTAGCTCCGGGGGTAGTGTGGGAGACATCTCTCATAGAAGGTCCTTACACTACAGAAGTATATTTCCTGTGACTAGTATGTGTTGTCAAAAGCAGTGTAGACTAAAGAGGTATTACAGTCATGTATGTCACTAGGGACTCTGGGTTTCTGAGGACACCGGCTCAGTACAGGCTGATGGAGGGATTAGAGAAAGGGAGAGACTACTATAAACAGATTGTGAGAGGATGTCAGAAAGGCAGTTGGTGTGAGAGAGGAAAGAAACTTGGAGAGGGAAAATTGACAACCGGGGGGGGGGGGGGGGGGGCAGAGGTCATAATGAATTTGGAGGGAAAATTGAGCGTTAAGTTACAGATTAGTGAGAGAGCGGGAGGGAGAATAACGAGTTAAAGAGCGAGCCCGAGATGGGGAGGGAGAAGAGAGTATCATGTAGGGAGACAGTGGTACAGTAAGAGGGTGACAAAATGCGTCTGAGAAGACCGAGACGAGTTGGTGTTAAAGATAAGGCAGTGAGAGGGGGGGGAGGGCTCAGTGGGAGAGGGATTATAGTGTAACCTCATATGAGAGGGGAGGTTCACCAGAACGCAAGTTAACAAAGCCAGGCAATTCCATTGGTTGACTGCTAATGCTGCAGGGCTAACTGGGGGACAGACAGCTTCTATCAGTCAGAGGTAAGGCTAAATGCTCGTGCTAGGCTAACAGTGACATACAGAGAGAGGGGCAAGGCTAAATGCTAACCCCGCTAGGCTAACTGAGGGACAGTCTGATGGAGCGCCGGACGCTCGTGGAGGTCACGTTTGGAGACCCTGTGCGGAGTGTGTGGGACTGGCTACGCTCTCACCTCCTTTCTGTGTCCGTGTGTGCCTGTGTCAGCGCCGGGCTGCTGCTCCACTACTGCGCTGTCTGCCAGGTAAGAGATGAGACACAGATTAGATTTACTATTGGGAAGAGCTGAGATGGGAGATGAATGTCAACAGGTGAGGGCAGGCTTAGATACAGTACATTAGACACTGGGTGGTTTTGATTGGCTGAAAGCCGTGGTATTTCAGACTGTATACCACAGGTATGACAAAACAGATTTTTTTTAAAACTATTTTAATTACTACATTGGTAACCAGTTTAAAATAGCAATAAGGCACCACAGGGTTTGTGGTATATGGCCAATATACCACGGCTAAGGGCTGTATCCAGGCACTCCGTATTGCCGTGGTATATTGGCCATATACCCCCCCCCCCCCCCCCCCCCCCCCCCCCCCCCCCCCCGGGCCTTTTTACATAAGTATGGTATAGCTAGGAGGTGAAGTCAGATGACCCTGGCCTTCTAAAGTCATAGATATAATATACTTAGGTGTGGACAGGGGAAGACTGTCTCTGTCCATGTGGGAATGGACGTGGTTAGGACCACATTGTCGAGCGTCGCCAATACAAATGCCACACGTAGAGCCCACGTGATTCCTTACTCGACTTGTCAGAGAGGCATGTTTGTTCCACATAGCGTATTTATACCTGAACATTCCACAGCGGGCCCCTGGTGTAAATCCAGTATATAAGGCTGCCTTTCTCTCTAGGAGTAGCCATGAGGTGGGCAGGTACACAGTATCTCCTCTCTCTGGTATGCGTGTAGTTGCTGCTACAGACCATGTCCTATCTAGTTGAGGCAGGTATCTACAAGCGAGTTAGATCATCCTCCTTCAGAGAGAAATACATCTGCTCTGGCATGAGCTAATATGGACGGGTCTGTAGGCCGGGTCAGGTGTGTATTGGCTCTATTAGGTCCAACACCATCAGACCTGGTCTTTTATTTGACCGGGTTTGTGACACCTAGGAGTTGTCTTTTTATTAGGAAAAGCTGTAGTCATGTCATGGGTGTTTTTTTTTAATAAGGTGCTCTGCGTTGGCGGTTTCACCGTCTCTCTCTGGGCTAAGGCGGTGGGAAGCCAGGGGGGTTTTATGATGATGGCTGCTGGCCGAATAGACATCGGGGCTGTAGGCCAGAGCTTCACAACCGTTCGTTTATTTTTTTTTGCCTCATTGCCAGAACAGAGCTTTTCTGTTCCTCTTGCAGACAACACTGATGTCCAGAATGTCACTACTGACGTGTGTGTGTGTGTGTGTGTGTTTCATGGCTGCTAACTTCGTGACAGGGGCCAGACACATTCCAAGAGTGTGGCGTAGGATGAAGGGAAGAAAAGAAGGAGGAAGGGGCCAAAGGGACAGAGCCCTGCTGTTAATAGTGGAGTAGAGCCCTGCTGTTAATAGTGGAGTAGAGCCCTGCTGTTAATAGTGGAGTAGAGCCCTGCTGTTAATAGTGGAGTCAAGGGGGATTAAGATGACAGTGGGAAGCAGTGAGTGAAGGCAGGAGAACGAGAGAGAGAGAGAGAGACTTTGAGAAAGGGAAAAGTATGGGGATTACGAAAAGGAGAAGTGAGGGCAGAGTTTGGGCAAGAATGGGGGAATGAGAAAGAAGAAAGTGAGAGGTTCCATGTCACCAGTCCCCTCTCCAGGGTCAGTCAGGTCAGGTAATAATGGAGGTGGAGATGGGAGGATGGGGGGTGAAATCTAATAGAGGGGACTGAGTTACATCTGCCCCCCCCACCCCCCCGGCCTTTCATTAAGCTGTCTGGCCTGAACTGCAGGAGAGCGAGTGGGAGATAAACGAGTGGATGAGAGGGAGGAGTGAAAGAGGAGAAGATAGCCGTTTTAGAAGGGGTATAGACCCCCTGGAGTGGCACCCAATGCTCAGCTCAGAGAGAGAGGATGATAGATGAAGTGATTGGCTTAGCTGAACACACAGGTAGATATCTATAGGTGTAAGGTGACTCGGCAACAGGATCTAAGATAAGATAAACAGAGTAGCAGCAGCTTGCATGTGAGTGGGGGTGTAGAGTCAGTATATTATGTACGAGTGAGCAAATGGAGTGACCATGTGTGTGAGTGTGTGTTGGAGTGACCGTGTGTGAGTGTGCATAGAGACAGTGCAAATACAGTCCGTGTAGCTATTTTGTTAGCGATTTATCAATTGTATTGCTTGGGGATAGAAGCTGTTCAAGAGCCTGTTATCTGACTTGATGCACTGGGACCTCTTGCCGTGCGGTAGCAGAGAAAACGGTCTATGGGTTGGGTGGTTGGAGTCTTTGATAACTGTTTCCTGTAGTCCACGATCAGCTCCTTGGTCTTGCTGACGTTGAGGGAGAGGTTGTTGCTCTGGCACCACACTGTCAGGTCCTCCTCCCCGTAGGCTGACTCATCGTCGCCGGTGATCAGGCCTACCACTGTTGTCGCTAGCGAACTCGGTAATGGTATTGGATTCGTGTGTGTGTGGCCACCCACTCGTGGGTGAACAGGAAGTACAGGAAGGGACTAAGAACACGCCCCTGTGTTAAGGGTCAGCGTGGTGGACGTGATGTTGCCTACCCTCACCACCTGGGGTCGGCCTGTCAGAAAGCCCAGGATCCAGTTGCAGACCCAGAGTCCTTAGCTTGGTGACAAGCTTGGAGGTGGATAATGGTGTTGAACGCTGAGCTGTAGTCGGTGAACAGCATTCTCACGGTTATTCCTCTGATCCAGGTGGGCGAGGGCAGTGTGGAGAGCAATTGAGATTGCGTCATCTATGAATCTGTTGGGGGCGGTATGCAAATTGGAGTGAGTGGGATGGTGGAGGTGGTGTGAGCCTTAACCAGCCTTTCAAAGAACTTGATGATTACAGAAGTGAGTGCTACATGGCGGTAGTCATTGTGGCAGGAAGCCTTAGAGTTCGTCGAAACAGGGATGATGGTGGTCACCTTAAAACACTGGGACAAGGAGAGGTTGAAAATTGTGAGTGTGTATGTGTCGTCTGCGCCGAGGCAAGGGTTATGTTTGGGTTGAGCTGGTAAAGAGCTTGGAAGTCTCTGTTGGCATTGACTAGCCACGGGACTCTGACGACTAGGTTTACAGGCCTCCTCTGTTCTTTACCATGCATTCAGTATCCACAAAGTGTCTCACAGTAGGAGTGTTGATTTAGGATCAGTTTGCCTTTTTAGATAGGAAAGTCAGTTAAGAACAAATTCTTATTTACAATGACGGCCTACCCCGGCCAAACCCGGACGATACTGAGCCAATTTTGCGTCGCCCTATTGGTCTCCCAATCACGGCCGGATGTGATTCAGCTTGGATTCGAACCAGGGACTGCAGTGTGACGCCTCTTGCACTGAGATGCACTGCCTTAGACCGCTGCGCCACTCGGGAGCCCTGGACAGATCCTAGATCAGCACTCCTATTCTGAGATACATTTTATGAATAGTCTTTTTTTTAAATTAATACTCTCTTTCCTCGCTCTGTATACAGCACAGTCACAGCAGTCCAGTAGAAAGAATGTGTGAGTTGGGCAGACAGACAAACATGGTCTGGGTTTGTTTGGTTGTGCTGGGCTGTAGTGGGGCATGCATTCTTTCGCAGACTGGGGATTGTTAATGATCATTAAAGACTGGTTTATGATGCACTGTCCTTCCACTGAATTACTTCTTTGATGAGGACCTCTGCCTTCCCTCTTCTTTCTCTTGTCTCTTTTCTCAAACATGTTGTCTTCCCTACTTTTTGCGCTCTCCTTCTGCCTCTCTATCTGTGTCTCTGTCCCTATCTCTCTTGCTGTCTCTTTCCCTTTCTCTCTCTCCCTCGTGTGAATTCCCACACATACAGTATCATGTCCTAGTCAGTGACGTGTGTGTGTATAATCAATGCTGTGTATGTTCTCCTCTGCTTGCGTCAAAGGCCCTTGCATAGTGACCTTGCTGTATTTTTCCAATAAAGATAAATAAAGAACTCTACACACACACACACTCACTGCACGTACACACATTCACAGATACCCAAGCAGACTCGCAGCAAACCCACACACTCCCACACCTACTCAATCAAACTCACACAGTGTTCCTGTGTAGGGGGCGGTGTGTTTTGTTATTATTATATATATATATTTTTACTGTGGAACCAGTGTGACGGTTCTGGTCAATGTTTTGCGAATGGGGGCTGTGAGGAACATTGTGTACCTGGCCTTGGCTCAAGCGGGCTGGGATCTCTCTCTCTCTCTCTGATTCTGCAGAAATGTCTCTCTCTCTCTCTCTCTCTCTCTGATTCTGCAGAAATGTCTCTGTGTGGTATGTGTCTTTTTTAGATCCTTTTGTTTTCAAACTATTTTGACCAACCTCTCAAATGGTCTTATGACCCGCTGATAAGCGAGACGACATGTTCTATCCAGGTGTCTGCTGTGGCCCGAGTAGGAATGAGTCTGGACGACCACATGTTTAAACCACTAGTTTAGCTGACTGGTGGTGTGTGTAACCCATTTTGTTGCTGCTCTCCTTCCAGACCAAGCAGTGGCAGAAGCTGAAAACTATGGTGCACTGGTCTCCCTTCGTTGTGTCCTTTAAGAAGCGCTATCCCTGGGTGCAGCTCGCCGGGCATGCAGGTATACACCGCTCTCTCTCTCTGTCTCTCTGTGTTTCTCTGTCCCCGCTGACCTCTTTCTTTCACACATTCTCTCTGGTCTCTCTCTCTCCTCTGTCTCGTAGGTAACTTCCAGGCGGGGGAGTATGGGCGTTTGTTGAAGCGCTACTGTGAGTGTGAGCAGCTGTGCCTGTCGAAGCTGATGGGGGACACTCTGCGGCCGTATGTCCCTGGCTACTACGGCGTGGTGCAGAGGAACGAACAGGACTACAACCTAATGGACGACCTCCTGGCTGACTTTGACTCTCCCTCCATCATGGACTGCAAGATGGGCAGCAGGTGAGAGACAGGGGGAAGAGTTTGTATTTTTTAAATGTATTATTATTTATTTTTTACCCCACTTTTCTCCCCAATTTAAATCTTGTCTCATCGCTGCAACTCCCCAACGGGCTCGGGAGGCGAAGGTCTAGTCACGTGTCCTCCGAAACATGACCCTCCTAACCGCGCTCCTTAACACCCGCCCTCTTAATCCGGAAGCCAGCCGCACCAACGTGTCGGAGGAAACACCGTTCAACTGACTACCGATGTCAGCCTGCAGGTGCCCGGCCCACCACAAGGAGTCGCTAGAGCACCCCTGCCCAAACCCTCCCCTAACCCGGACGACGCTGGGCCAATTGTACGCTGAACTTTGGGACTCCCGATCACGACCAATTGTGATACAGCCCGGGATTGAACATGGGTCTGTAGTGATGCCTCTAGCACTGCGATGATGTACCTTAGCCCGCTGCGGCACTTGGGAGGCCCCGAGTTAGGTGTTTCCAGTACTGAGCTGGAAAATAATAGGCAGAATCTACCACACACTCAAAACCGATTTAGTGAAGGTCCAGGAGGCAAGAAAGTAGCTGAGCTTTCAGTCATTCCACCTTCATCAGTTCAAAACTAAATCCTGCACGCCCTGAGGCTCTCCAGGACCAATGGTGGAGAGGAGATCACTATTGTTGGATAACTCCGCTGTTAGATAACGAGCTGGCCCTCTAACCCTGTCTTCCCTGTCCTATCAGGACTTACCTGGAGGAGGAGCTACTGAAGGCCAGGGAGCATCCGCGGCTCCGCAGGGACATGTATGAGAAGATGGTGGCCGTGGACCCCGGGGCCCCTACGGATCAGGAGAGATCCCAACAAGGCATCCTGAAGCCCAGATACATGCAGTGGAGAGAAACCCTCAGCTCCACTGCCACCCTGGGCTTCCGCATCGAGGGCATCAAGGTCAGGGGGCACACTGGGTTCAACTGGGGGTCAAAATAGTAGTTTTAAGAAAAAAAAGTAGTTTTTCAAATGTATGTGCACAGTAACTTGTTCCAGGTCACAATAATGAGACAAGGAAATGGGTATGATGGATCCGCACTCAAAAAGATGTCACATAAAGCTTACTTCATATTTTATTTAAAATGTTTATTTTCACTCTATCAATAACGAGACTAAATACTGTTGTTTGTCATTTGTGCTGTGCAGAGAGCAGACGGGACGTGTAACACCAACTTTAAGACGACCAAACACAGAGAGCAGGTCATGCAGGCCCTGGGAGACTTTGTGGATGGGAACATTCAGACCCTGGTACGTGTTTCTAGAGGGACATTTAGTCGGGTGGCACATAAGGGAACTTGAGTTCTAGGGGAGCTACTCAGCCCCTTCAGATTGACTGTCTGTTTGACTGTTTGTCTCCCCTTTCTCCTCTCTCTGGTAGAAACTCTACCTGCAACGTCTTAAAGAGCTGCGATCCGTGCTGGAGAAATCCCAGTTCTTCAGAACACATGAGGTAACACACACACAAACGCCATTGTACTCTGCTTTACTTACAGGCAATAAATTAAGGCAATATTTACAGTAACGTTTGGTATGATTACTTTCCCTCAACAAACCTCTTTGCTGGGTTATGATTCAATGTAATTGATCTGAACATGATCCAAATTCCTTATTAAAGCTGCAATATGCAACTTTTTGGGCTACCTGACCAAATTCACATAGAAATGTGAGTTAAAGATCTGTCATCCTCATTGAAAGCAAGTCTAAGAAGCAGAAGATCTGTTCTATGTGCCCTAATCATTTTTACATTTTTTTAAAAATGTAACCTTTAACTAGGCACCTCGGTTAAGAACAAATTCTTATTTACAATGACGGCCTAGCACGGCCAAACCCTAAACCTCTTTTACTTTCAGTTTTGTACACCAGCTTCAAACAGCTTTAAATACAATATTTTTGGTTATAGAAAATATATTTCAAAGTGGTTTAGATGGTACAATGATTCTGTACACTATACTTGCTTGTTTTGTCACAATCTGAAATTAGGCGAACTATTAGAATTTTAGCAACCAGGAAATGGTGGAGCGATTTCTGCATAGTGCATCTTTAAAACACTCGCACTGAACTCAACTGTCCTGTTTTCTCCCAGGTGGTGGGCAGCTCCCTGCTGTTTGTGCATGATGCGTCGGGGCAGGCCCGTGTGTGGATGATAGACTTTGGGAAGACGGTGCCCCTGCCTGCCCTCCTCACCCTGGACCACCGGACCCCCTGGATGGAGGGCAACCACGAGGATGGCTACCTGTGGGGTCTGGACAATCTCATAGACATTCTCAGTACCATGCTCCCCCCCAGCCCTTGAGAGAGGGAGAGGGCCGTGTGAGAGAGAACAAAGGGATGGCCTGGAAGAGGGAGAAAAAGAGGATGGAGAGAACACTCTCATCTTTGTCAGAGCAGAGGATGTAGTTGGGGACGAACAGATGGAACTGGTCATTACCCAAACTAGATGTGACACTGGAGAGATGAAGGGAAAGGACGATGACCGCGAAAGAGAGCGAGGGAGCACACGGAGCATGGTGGACAGAGTGAGGAAACCTGTCCACACAACCAGTGGTGTGTCATCCCTCATCAACTTCTCTCATTATAAGAGCTATGACGTCAACTATCACTGACACACACACACACACGCACACACACACATGCACACACACTACCTTCATATTATCACAAGTATGATGATAATGTACTGGACGTTTCCAATGGGATATATCCTCCTCAAGTGACCTTAGAGGAGCAATGTTTTATTTTCACTATGGACCACTTGACTTTATGCTTTTAAAACTATTTTATATATATATATATGTCAACACTAGAAACACTGGAAAAACATGTATATTTTTCAACTTTATCCGGTGCTCAGCCTTTTAATGTAAATACATTGTATTTTGTATTTAATTTGTTTGCCTTCACAAATAGCCTCTTTACTCTTCGTACTTTTTTTTCTGTGCCTAGATAGTTTTTTGTTGTTTTTTTGAATCATTCCAAAGTTTGCTGGAGAGTTAACCCAAAGTATGAACTGATGTCTGTAACATATATATTTTTTTTCTATGGTGAAAACTGGAGGATGTTGTTGATTAGTCTGACCCGCGTGGTGTCTGATTGGCGGAGTTGACCCAGCATATAAACTAACAGTGATTCCCAACCAGGGGTACTAGGACCCCTGGGTGTACTTGGTCTATACACAGGGGGTACTTGAGAAGACTCCGGAGACCATAGGACTACTGGTAAAATGCACACGAGGGGGTACTTCAGGGGTACTCTGGGCAGAGCAACGTTCAGTTGGTGGTACGGTAACCTGAAAAAGGTTGGGAACCACTGAACTAACAGATGGGATAAATGTTTTTTCTTCTTTAATTTCCCTCCTAGTGGGCACATGCCTTGGTGGTCACGATAACTAGACTGTATTGCACAAATGGGTACCTCACAAAAGCCATTGAACAAAACTAGTCCTGCCTGTGTGTCCCTGAATATGGATTCACTCTGGTGTCCCAGGTTCTTTTATAAGCAAACTATTTTCTGGTGAGTGGCAGTTGACTCATCTGTATAATTGTGATCATTATTCCTTTAGTTCAATGATACTTACTTTTTCTGAGATGGGTAACGATTGGCCTGACAACTGAAATGACTAGTTGAACAAGTCACCTGAAACTGGAATGAATGAGGAGCTGATTCTTATGACACGTTCATCCACACGTCAGACTTTAATGTGAATCTGATTTAATATAGAATCATTGCTATCAAAGATGACATTGTGGTGACTATTTTTTCTTTTTCTTCTAATTGAAGGCGGGTTCTGCATCTGCCCTTGTTTTGGTACACTTTTTTTCTTTCGAGATAATGTTGGTTTAACACTGCCATTCCTCTGTAAGTTTAGATATAAATATGCAAACACAAACTCACATAATGACAGTCGTCAGTTTTTTTTTTTTTTTTAATGCGTTTCTGCCAGTGACTGTATTTGACACCTTTTCTGAACGGTGTCAGGTCTTGTGTCTCTGGATTTGTAGATCTGTCAGGCAACATTCCCATCCAAGTCTCACTCCATATTCTTCAACAGAGTCCGACAACACAGTTTGTGTGTTTGTGGTGTGAGCAGATTTCTCTAGCTAGGAAATAGAGGGGTTCTGTGTGTGACCGATTATGTGACTGTCAGCATTGACATCGCCGAACTGGAATCCTGTTTCTACTGTTGACATCTCGCAAATATTCCACACCATAAAAAGCACACATTCTGGAAGTATATGTATTGAACAATGTATTGTTTACAAAGTATGTCTTTACGTACCATGTATCCTCTTCTTGATCTTAACCTGACTGTTACCAGCTTTCGGACTGCTTGGGTTGTTGTGTGTGGCTGAGAGCTGGACTGTGTATTAAGGGTAGGCCTAAGATGTATATTTTATAGTTTGGGTAAGCCCTTCCGCTGTGCTGTACTTCAGGAGGCCGTGCATTACAAGATGCTGGGGCACAACAAATATGAATGTTAAGAGGATTGAGACGGGTCCTTGCTCTCTTTGTCTAGAATACCATTGATTGCAATAAACTGGAACTAAGCTCAAGTCTTTCTAATCTGAAACCCCTCGTCTCCACATTACTCAACACAACTTATCGGAAGTATGAATCGTATTGGTGGAAAGGGTTTTTACATTCCCCTACGCATGTATTTGGATAGTGAAGCAAATGTACTTTTAAATGTGTCTCTATACTCCAGCATTTAAACAAATACATTGAGATGCTGTTTCATGTTAGGCGATAGTACAGAATATCAGCTTTATTTGATGGTATTTCCATACATATGTTTTACCATTTGGAAATGGAAGCACTAAGTATCAAGTCCCCCCCCCCCCCCCCCCCCCCACCCCACTGTGTAATCGAGTAGGCAAAACAACCCAAAACAAACTAACTGTTTCCGAGTGTGTAGACTCTAATACACTAAGTGACTTTGTCCAAATACTTAAGACTTCTTAACATATTGGGGGGGGGGGGTTGGATACAAAGCGCTTTCATTTCTAAACAGTAAAATAGATATGTATGAGAACTCTCAAATAGAAGGTGACATTCTGTACTGTCACATCATGATACATTTGATCTCCAATACAAAATGGTGGAGTATAATAAAATGTTAGCTTCACTGTCCAAATACATATGGAGGGGACAGTATATTATATGATTCCTGTGAGCGTTACATTGTGGAAAAACCATGTCTAACTCTTACGCATCATACCCAGAAACGCTCGTATAGACATGGTCACATTTCAACGATAGGAACTATTGACAACAGTAAATAGTACATATGTTTATTCTGTGTGCACTTGGGGTTGCTTGATAATCAGTATAAATACAGGCAGGTACGGGGTTCTCACCGTATGCAATATTACAGCTTGTTCGACCATGTGAAGTGAAGGAAACATTTCAGTAAGGCACAGGATCTGTTCAGGTACTGGAAAACAGGCTCCATAAGAGGAGCCACAGATTTGGCAAAAGTCCACTTTACATTCAAACGTTTCATACTGATAAGTAGTAGACAGATAAGAACTGCCTTATGATCATCCTCCGGTGTCCTATAGAAGAAATGAATGCCAACCTAGGAAAGCATCCTTAGACCCTTTCAACATGTCATCTACTTCCAGCATTATAGACTGTCATGCTTTCCTGTGTCCAGGCCAATGAGTCTCAATTTGTACCATAGCAGTGCACCAGGAGAGAAGGCCCATGATCACTTGGTCTGTCTCCCAGTGTGGACCAACACGACCTGGCCTGCCAGCCCAACTTCCACCCCTCCCTTGGGTACCACGTACTGGGTACTGTCCCCAGCCCTCTGGGGATCTATCTCCCTCAGCTGAGCATTGCTTTGGGCCACCTTGTCCAGGCCCCACAGCTGATAGCGCAGGCTCTTGCCCTGCTTGGCCAGGATGTATGCTTCTCTTGCCTTCACAGTGGGACAGGGGCATGGGCGTGAGGGGCTGTCCTGGGGCAGGAGTAGCCAGGGCAGGGTGGGGTCCGGTTGGGTGTGCTCTCTGCTCACACTGTCCTGGTCCAGACCCAACAAAACACCTGGGAGAGATAGAGAGGTTATAGGAAGGGTCAAATGTCAAGACATGGGAATTGCGTGTGTGTGTTGCAGTCAAGGAGCTCCGGTCTAACCTGAGGCCACTGCCCAGTGTGCTCTGTGTCCGGTGCGTTGGCATGGCTCATGGTTGAAATCCTCATCATATCTGTGTTTATGCAGTCAAAGACCTCAAATACACATACAGTACACATCACTTTACTCATATACTGTATAATAAATATTGCACATAACAGTCAGCTATTAACATGGTATTTACTTCAAAATGTCATTGTAAAATTGTCAAATACATGATAACAACCTAATAACTGCCACTGGGTTACCTTAAGAACACCATCTATCAGTACCTAACGACCACTACCTGAGACAGACTGACTAGGGCAGATGGGTCCTTCCAAACAGCCTGAATGTGAGAGAGCATAAAGGATCCGGGATGAGGACGGGTTGTCCGTCAGCCAGGTGTTTCAGGACGGCTGTAGAGTTGTCTCCACTCATCCCTCCTGACAGGAGCTCAGCCCTGCACCCACACACCTCCTCTGCAAGCATGGCCATGTCACTAGCTGAATCAGACACAGACACACACACACACAAGTCTCACTAATAAAGTATAGCTCTGCTGGTGTCGTTGAGAGTATGCAGCGTAGAAGACTAAAGCATTACCGGAGAACATCTCCCCCTGTGCTGTGTAGCCCCTGTCCATCGCTGTCTGGACCACGGCCTCCATGGAAACACTCAGAGGGGGCTGTAGTAGGTGACCAGCCATCCATAGAGCCACCAGACCACATCTACAGGTAAAAACACACACACCTCAGGCGGGGGTATGTACCTTAGGAAGTATAACGTCACCTTTAACGACAAAACGACAAACAAGTGACATCAGCTCCGGGAAGAAAGAGGAATGCACATGTATTAGATCAGTGATTACTTCAACGGAGGACGGCTCCATTTTGAAAAGCCTAAATAAAGCTTTATACGTGACTTACTGTGGGCCGTCTTGGATGAGGGAAGGCACATACTTGTTAAACAGCATCCACTGCAGGTCCTTCCTGAAACTATGTCAACCAGTAAACAGTCAGCCACACCACAAAACAGACTTTCCTACTGCCACCTGGTAACAAATGAGTTATTGAATAGTGCATATATCACAGTAGTATGTATAGTAGCTTGGTCTTGATGGGATAGCTCAGAGCGTCATCTATCTTCTTGCATTTGTGTTCTATATGTAGTTGAAACTCCCACAGGGTCACTACAGTGCTGCTTTCATGGACAGAAACTGTTCGAAACTGAATGCCCAGGTGCAGAACACCCCCACCCCAGTACACTGATTATAAAGGTGGAGAGTGTTACCCAATGTGTGACTGATGACCCCATTCCATAACCTGTAAGCCATATAAAAAAGAAAAACTGTGTAGACATTTTACATTTTGAGTAATTTAGCAGACGCTCTTATCCAGAGTGACTTACAGGAGCAATTACAGGTTAAGCGCCTTGCTCAGATTTTTCACTTAGTCGGCTTTGGAATTCGAACCAGCAACCTTTCGGTTACGGTTAACAGCTACGCTACCTGCAGAGTTCTTTCAGTGATTTTCCAACCACCATGTTGGAGATCCTAAAATAGGCTTTAGCTGCTACGCTTGTCTGATAACTTCTGTTTCTCTGTAGGCAGTTCACCTCACCTGCTCTCCCTCTGACTGAGCAGCAACCGGGCCTCTGCATGATCCCCCTCGACAGGGGTCTTTCCTGCCGCTATGGCCTGGTACAGCTTCTTCTTGCTTGGCCCCGAGGCAGCTGCCGGTGGGGGTGGTCCTGGTGGTGGTGGAGGAGGTGGATGTCCCATTGAACTACCCTCTGTCACTGCTGTGCAATTCTGTGTGATAAGAGACTGAGAGAAGGGAATATATATCATTATTTTGTTAGCCTTTATTTAACTACATGACAGGAAGCTATTGAAATGACACATATGGCCCACTGATGGAATAAAGTTGCATTAATGATTTAGTGAAACATAAAACATTTAAATACACATTATGGTGTGTAGACCTATGAATTGATCTCCTTATTGCTTAACTTACGGCCAGAGCTTCTCCATCTGATGCCATGTCGAGCTAGATATGTTACACCATGACATACGTTGCGAAATATGTTTCTGAAATACGTTCATATGACATGCAGTTTGATTAACACTCTACTGCATGGCTGTTCGGCTGCATTAGTTGTAACGAGACGACTTCAAGCGCAGACCTGGGAGCTATTTTGAAGTTTTTACACGTTAGGACTAGCAGGTAGCTAGCTTGCAGAATAAAGCCATATTTGGTAACAAACTCGGCGATCATTTAAAGTGACCGCTGCGGCTACAATGTGGCATTTGCTACAGCAATGTTACAGAACAGAAGACCTACTTTGCTAGCTATCTATCAATAACAAAATAATTGAAAAGCAGTTCATCTTTTGAACCAAATAATAGCTGTTTGAAACATAATGATGGGCTCTCAAACTCAATAGATTGCGCGATGGTAATATCATAAGGGTATGTTGAAGCCTATTTCTTTAGAGCCGTAAAAGCAAACCCATTTGATCATCTGCGCAGCATCTTGCTCAGGCTGACTCTCGTGAATGAGCGGCAATGTTAAAAGGGGCGGGTGCGTCTGAAATGTAGCACTGCATATCCAATGATGTTAAGAGGGTGGCTAAAACAATCCAATGAAAAGCTGTTCTGGACAGGATCCGGAAATTACACCAGCCAATTAAAAATAGTTGGCGTTGTTAGCTATCAAGGGTGTCTGTTAGGTTAGCTAGCAAGGTCCAGCACAAAAAACCCGTGTAGTTAGTTTCATTCATCTCTTTCGAGGCCGATTACATTGTGCATCCCAGTACTGAAAGGTAAATACAACTTCTTAATGGTTATGTTTTTGTCTATTTCACATATTTTATCATTTGCAAGTTAGCTACCAACTTATTCTCCATCTAGCTACTTGCAGACGAGGCAATAGGGCGCTAACACTGACCTGTTTAATTTCACAGAAGATGGCTGCTCCGGATATGCGCCTCAACCACACCATATACATCAACAACCTGAACGAGAAGATTAAAAAAGATGGTTAGAGCTTAAAGCTGGCTTCCCCCTTTCGATTTTGCTCTCGTGTTTGTGTTTACTCATCAACCATGCCAATGGCTCCTTGCCTAAACATGTCTTGTTTGTACCATTTGTCCCCCAGAACTGAAGAAGTCGTTGTACGCAATCTTCTCTCAGTTTGGTCAAATCCTGGACATTTTGGTTGCCCGCTCCCTGAAGATGAGGGGTCAGGCTTTTGTCATCTTCAAGGAGGTCAACAGCGCCTCCAATGCCCTTCGTTCGATGCAGGGGTTCCCATTCTATGACAAACCTATGGTGAGCTACTGCCAATTAACACCTTGGTACACATCAGCAAGCTTTTGCCTGACACGTGTTTTGCTAGATAATGATGATTCTCTAATATGCATTCCTGTAAATAGTCCTGTCGACGTCAACTGTACCTCTTTCTCATGGCAGCGTATTGGGTACGCCAAGGGGGACTCTGACATCATCGCTAAAATGAAGGGCACCTATGTGGAGCGTGACCGTAAGAAGGAGAAGAGGGCCAAGGTCAAGGGCCCAGAGGCTGCAGGGGCCAAAAAGGGTGTGCCAGGGACCCCTGTAGTACCCATGGGCCCTGGAGTTCCAACACCCATGCCCGTAAGTGTTGTACTGAGAGCCTGAAAACACACAACCACGTTTGTATCCACAATGCCACTGTTAGTCATTGTGCTTAACATGTTTCCTCTTAAGACATGTCTATCTAAAATGGCGGATTGTGTGTTATTCTACGTGTATCGACTAAATTATAATGTAGCTGATTTTTCATTGAACATTCTTGGTCTTCTGAAGGGAATGCCACCCATGAGCGGAGCTCCTCGTATGATGCCAATGCCAGGACAGCCCCCCTACATGCCCCCGCCAGGCATGATGCCACCTCCAGGGATGGGCCCTGGGGGGATGCTCCCTGGTGCCATGCCTCCGGGTGGGATGATGCCCGGGCAAATGCCCCACGCCCAGGTATGGATCACATGTGTTTATATCTTGTGATATTTTTTTTTACTGAACCTTTTATTTAACTAGGCAAGTAAGTTAAGAACAAATTGTTATTTACAATGATGACCAACCACAGCCGAACCCTAACCCAGACGACGCTGAGCCAATAACTACGCAGCAGGTCTGTTAGGTGGAACATTGTAATTTTGAGTTTGCTTGTCATTCGTCTGACTGTATAATCTCGCTCTGTAACTTTAAAAAAATATATATATATATATTGATAAATGTGATCTTCCTTACCTCCAGGTTGCAGAAAACCCTCCCAACCACATCCTTTTCCTCACCAACCTCCCAGAGGAGACCAACGAGCTCATGCTGTCTATGCTCTTCAACCAGTTAGTACCTCTTCATTTTATTCACCCCTTCTCCTACACTCCTTGGTGCAGTGTGAAAAATGTCATGTTTATTCCTCCATGTGCTGTAGTATTTGAACATATCTGTTCAGTTTCCAATATAGTGGTTATGTTAACTAGTGTTTGTGTATGGTGAGATTGAACATGTTGACAAGTATAGACCCTTGATGTCTTTAACAAGTCCGCGCCAACGCTCTGTCCTGATGACTGTTCTCCCACTTTAGGTTCCCTGGGTTCAAAGAGGTGCGTCTGGTGCCTGGTCGCCACGACATCGCCTTTGTAGAGTTTGATAATGACGTGCAGGCTGGAGCGGCCAGGGAGGCACTACAGGGCTTCAAGATCACCCAGACCAACGCCATGAAGATCTCATTCGCCAAGAAATAACACACCAGAGAGCTCTTGAGTGGTTTACAATCACACACACACACCCCCACACACACACAGAGACCCCTCTTCCCCATTAAACTATACCAGCATAGAGCCGACTACTAACCTGTCCTTCGCTAAGAAATCACAGTGCGATACAAGCCCCCCCCAAGCTCCCCTCCCAAGACAGGCTCCCTTACACGTTTGTTGCTGCTCCTTGCTCTGCTTACAGATTATGACGTAAGAATTGTTTCAGCCTCCACCAGAAGGTAAGGAGTGGTGATTGGACGATCCCCTTCATCACCAACGCCTATAGGAGAGCAAGTCTTTTTACCCTCTTAGTTTTGAAGTTCAGCATAGACTTATTTTTTCTTGTAATTGTCTTGTTACTGCCCTTCCCGTTCTCCCGTACTAATTTAGAATAACTGGAGATGACTTTCTTTGTATCTGATGGTAGGTTGCCAGCGGTTTTAGAGAAGACGACATAAGGGCAGGATTGTGATGATTGGAATGCTGACGCCAGGCTCAAAAACGATGAAGTGTCAGGACTATGTTGGTATAGTGATTTGGTGCCGACATTGAGGATAGTTAGCTGACATTTGCATAGCCATGGTTAAGACGCGTTTTCAAGTATGTCAGTTTCTGCACCCGTTCCTCGAGGACAAAATCTGGTGTTTTGTATGTAAGTATATTTTCATTTTTATTGTTTGTCTGTTGAAAAGCATTGCACCCAGGGTCTGTTTCATCCAGACATTGTACCTGGAGCTTTTATGTTTGATTAAAATGTGTGTATTTTATAATGACTAATGCTGTGTGTACGTTTCTGCTTTAATTTCCGGGGAGACACCCGGGGGCTATATAGATGGGCTGGTTGTTTAGCAACAAAACTGACACGTGCGTGACTCGGGGACAAAACGGGCTAGGTTGGCTCAGATTTTTGACAATCTGTATTTTGTCTCAATGTTTATTGGAAACAAATACATTTGCACAATGAGCACTTGTCTCTCAAATACATTGTTACAGTTGTGGGTTACCTAGCAACTCTTTCCCATATTAGCATTGACATGAAATCAGTCTCGACACCTCCAAACAAGATAAAACCAGCAGTCTACGATTCCCCTCATTGCAGTGTCTCATTGTTGCAAGCTGAACTTTCAAAATCAGAACGAAGCATGTCTATGACGAGCGCATTTTTTTTGTAATGGCAGCCAACCCGTCTACTGATTTATCTCTTCTAGAGCACAATTTAATATTACATGGAGAAGTGGGACCTGGGCCCCTATCCCCAACTTTTAGATCATGATGACTATGATTATATGGACAGATCCTATATCAGCACCCCTACTCTGATATGCTTTGTGGATACAACACCTGATCCTAGTTCAGCACTCCTATTCCGAGACGTTTGTTACATATGGCCCCAGATATGGGCTTTTGCACATCAAGTATCTCTAGACCAGGTACATCATTATGTCTATAGGGATGGGCTCCAGAGTGGCGCAGGGGTCGAAGGCACTGCATCTCAGTGCTAGAGGCGTCACTACAGACCCCGGTTCAATTCCAGGCTTGGAAGTCCCATATGGCGGCGCACAATTGGCCCAGCGTTGTTAGTTTGGCCGGGGTAGGCCGTCATTGTAAATGAGAATTTGTTCTTAGCTGACTTGCCTAGTTAAAATGTATCAAACAGCCTACTGTAACTTCATTTTTGGAGATTTAATTTAAAACAATTATCTTTGAATGTCTTTAGCATTGATTGTGCCCGTGAGTTCAGGTCAGCCTTGAAACAATAAATCAGCACAATCTACTTTTTCAAATTGCACTGTCTTTATGTGCCTTCGCCATTAAGCCCTTCTTCTTTTTTATACTTACAGAGTCAGATGAACTCAATGACCGTGGCGATCCGTCCTTCAGGGCAGGGCAACACCTGTTTTGAGCCCCACACTTTTAGGTGAAAAATCAATTTCAAATATATATATATTTTGGCAAACTCCAAGCGGGCTGTCATGTGCCTTTTTACTGAGGAGTGTCTTCTGTCTGGCCACTCTACCATAAAGGCCTCATTGGTGGAGTGCTGCAGAGTGACTTAGGGTTGAGTATGGGGTTAGTTAGTGACTTAGGGTGTGGTATGGTTGTCCTTCTGGAAAGTTCTCCCATATCTTCTGTGCAGATCCTTTCAAGCTCTGGCAGGTTGGATGGGGATCGTTGCTGCACAGCTATTTTCAGGTCTCTCCAGAGATGTTCGATCGGGTTCAAGTCTGGCTGGGCCACTCAAGGATATTCCGAGGCTTGTCCGGAAGCCACTCCTGCATTCTCTTGGCGGCTGTGTGATTAGGTTTGTTGTCCTATTGGAAGGTGAACCTTCACCCCAGTCTGAGGTCCAGAGCGCTTTCATGAAGGATCTCTCAATACTTTGCTCCATTCATCTTTCCCTCGATCCTGAATAGTCTCCCAGTCCCTGCTGCTGATAAACATCCCCACAGCATGATGCTGCCACCACCATGCTTCACAGTAGGGATGGAGCCAGGTTTCCTCAAGACGTGACACTTGGCATTCAGGTCAAAGAGTTCAATCTTGGTTTCATCAGAACAGAGAATCTTATTTCTCATGGTCTGAGAGTCTTTAGGTGCCTTTTGGCAAACTCCAAGCGGGCTGTCATGTAACTTTTACTGAGAAGTGGCTTCCGTCTGGCCACTCTACCATAAAGGCCTGATTGGTGGAGTGCTGCAGAGATGGTTGTCCTTATGGAAGGTTCTCCCACCTCCACAGAGGAACTCTAGAGCTCTGTCAGAGTGACCATCGGGTTCTTGGTCACCTCCCTGACCAAGGCCCTTCTCCCCTGATTGCTCAGTTTGGCCGGGCGGCACCCCGTTTTGGTGGTTCCAAAGTTCTTCCATTTAAAAATGATGCAGGCCACTGTGTTCTTGGGAACCTGCAATGCTGCAGAAATGCTTTGGTACCCTTCCCCAGATCTGTGCCTCTATAACATGCACTGTCAACTGTGGGACCTTATATAGACAGGTGTGTGCCTTCCCAAATCATGTCCAATCAATTAAATTTTACCACAGGTGGACTCCAATCAAGTTGTAGAAACATCTCCAGGATTATCAACGGAAAGAGGATGCACCCGAGCTCAATTTCGAGTCTCATAGCAAAGGGTCTGGCTACTTTTAGAACTACAAATTCTGTAACAGAGTTCATCCATGCAATTTATCGGACAATATATCGGACAATATATATATATATAGCACAAGTACAAATTCCGCTTGGACATTATGAGCTATTGTGTGTAGATCAGTGACACAACATTTAAATGTCATATTTTTTATATTCAGGCTGTAACAACACAGTCAAAGGGTGTGAATACTTTCGAAAGGCACTGTATATGTCCAAAACACTATACATTTCTGAAATCCTTAGATGTTTCCTAATTACACAAAATTGAATTGCAATTAGGAATATAATAATGGTGGCCAGGTTTATCTAACCTGCTGTCCTAGTCTACCAAATTTGAACTGAAAATATGGTTTTGACGCAATATGCTTTTTACGCAAATGGGTGTCATGCCTCTTGTGAATATGATATTAACATGAGCTTTTTTTGTGTGATTAGGAAACATCTTGAGGATTTCAGAAATGTAACATGTGTTGGGCTTATATCAATCAAATGAATCACATGTATTTATTTATGTTTCATAAATGTGTTTATAAAGCACTCCAGCAGCAGATGTCACAAAGTGCTTATACAGAAACCCAGCCTAAAATCCAAACCGCAAGCAATGCAGATGTAGAAGCACGGAGGCTAGGAAAAACTCGCTAGAAAGGCCAGAAACATAGGATTCAGAGGTCGAGACAGCAGGTGTGGTAGAGAGAGAGAGAGAGACAGAGAGAGAAACAGAGACAGAGAGAGACAAAAAACACAGGTCCGAGACAAGGTAGTACGTCTGGTGAACAGGTCAGGGTTCCATAGCCGCAGGCAGAACAGTTAACTGGAGCAGCAGCACAAGAAGGTAGCACGTGCGGGAAAAAGTTCAGGGTTCCATAACCGCAGGCAGAACAGCAGAATCTGGATCAATAGCAAGACCTGATGGACTGCGGACATGAACGGCCAGGAGTCGTCAGACTGACCAGGTAGTCCTGAGGCATGGTCCTAAGGGGCTCAGGTCCTCTGGGAGGGGAGAGGGAGAGATTGGAGAATTAGAGGGAGCATACTTAAGATCACACAGGACAGACTGATAATTATACCAGATAGGACAGACTGACCCTAGCCACCGGCACATAGACTATTGTAACATAGATACTGGAGACTGAGACGGTGGGGGTCGGGGGACACTGTGGCCCCGTCTAACAATACCCCCAGACAGGGCCAAACAGGCAGGATATAACCCCCCCCCACCACCACCACCACTTTGCCAAAGTACAGCCCCCACACCACTAGAGGGATATCAACAGACTGCCAACTTACTACCCTGAGACAAGGCTGAGTATTGCGCACAAAGATTTCCCCCACCCCCCAAGCCTGAGGGGGGGGGGGGGCAAAACCGGACAGGAAGATCACGTCAGTGACTCAACCCACTCAAGTTGAGAATAGCTAAAAAAAATCCTGGCACGACGTGATGCACCCCTCCTAGGGACGGCATGGGAGAGCACTGGTAAGCCAGTGACTCAGCCCCCATAATAGGGTCAGAGGCAGAGAATCCCAGTGGAGAGAGTCAGCCAGTCAGGCAGAGACAGCAAGGGCGGTTCATCACTCCGGTGCTTTGCCATTCATCTTCGCAACCATGGGCCAGTCTACACTGAATTATAGGACCTACTGAAGAGATGAGTCTTCAGTAAAGACTTAAAGGTCGAGACCGAGTCTGTGTCTCTCACATGGGTAGGCTGGCTATTACATAAAAATGGAGCTCTATAGGAGAAAGCCCTGCCTCCAGCTGTTTGCTTAGAAATTCTAGGAGCAATAAGGATGCCTTTGTCTTGTGATGGTAGCATATGTGTGTGTATGTATGTATGTATGTATGTACAGTGGGGCAAAAAAGTCAACCACCAATTGTGCAAGTTCTCCCACTTAAAAAGATGAGAGAGGCCTGTAATTTTAATCATAGGTACACTTCAACTATGACAGACAAAATGAGGGGAAAAAATCCAGAAAATCACATTGTAGGATTTTTTATGAATTTATTTGCAAATGATGGTGGAAAATAAGTATTTGGTCACCTACAAACAAGCAAGATTTCTGGCTCTCACAGACCTGTAACTTCTTCTTTAAGAGGCTCCTCTGTCCTCCACTCGTTAGCTGTATTAATGGCACCTGTTTGAACTTGTTATCAGTATAAAAGACACCTGTCCACAACCTCAAACAGTCACACTCCTAACTCCACTATGGCCAAGACCAAAGAGCTGTCAAAGGACACCAGAAACAAAATTGTAGACCTGAACCAGGCTGGGAAGATTGAATCTGCAATAGGTAAGCCGCTTGGTTTGAAGAAATCAACCGTGGGAGCAATTATTAGGAAATGGAAGACATACAAGACCACTGATAATCTCCCTCGATCTGGGGCTCCACGCAAGATCTCACCCCGTGGGATCAAAATGATCACAAGAGCGGTGAGCAAAAACCCCAGAACCACACGGGGGGACCTAGTGAATGACCTGCAGAGAGCTGGGACCAAAGTAACAAAGCCTACCATCAGTAACACACTACGCCGCCAGGGACTCAAATCCTGCAGTGCCAGACGTGTCCCCGTGCTTAAGCCAGTACATGTCCAGGCCCGTCTGAAGTTTGCAAGAGAGCATTTGGATGATCCAGAAGAAGATTGGGAGAATGTCATATGGTCAGATGAAACCAAAATACAACTTTTTGGTAAAAACTCAACTCGTCGTGTTTGGAGGACAAAGAATGCTGAGTTGCATCCAAAGAACACCATACCTACTGTGAAGCATGGGGGTGGAAACATCATGCTTTGGGGCTGTTTTTCTGCAAAGGGACCAGGATGACTGATCCGTGTAAAGGAAAGAATGAATGGGGCCATGTATCGTGAGATTTTGAGTGAAAACCTCCTATCAGCAAGGGCATTGAAGATGAAACCTGGCTGGGTCTTTCAGCATGACAATGATCCCAAACACACCTCCTGGGCGACGAAGGAGTGGCTTCGTAAGAAGCATTTCAAGGTCCTGGAGTGGCATTGTCAGTCTCCAGATCTCAACCCCATAGAAAGTCTTTGGAGGGAATTGAAAGTACGTGTTGCCCAGCAACAGCCCCAAAACATCACTGCTCTAGAGGAGATCTGCATGGAGGAATGGGCCAAAATACCAGCAACAGTGTGTGAAAACCTTGTGAAGACTTACAGAAAACGTTTGACCTCTGTCATTGCCAAAAAAGGGTATATAACAAAGTATTGAGATAAGTATTTGGTCAATAACAAAAATGTATTTTCCACCATCATTTGCAAATAAATTCATTAAAAATCCTACAATGTGATTTTCTGGATTTTTCTCTCATTTTGTCTGTCATAGTTGAAGTGTACCTATGATGAAAATTACAGGCCTCTCATCTTTTTAAGTGGGAGAACTTGCACAATTGGTGGCTGACTAAATACTTTTTTGCCCCACTGTATGTATGTATGTATGTACGGCAGGACCAAATTGGAGAGATGGGTAGGAGCAAGTCTATGTAATTGTCATGTCTACTCCAGGGATGCCTACTTCGTCAACACTACGACCAGCTGGCGCAACTGGGGAAGGCTATGGAAGAGGTTCTTCGGCAGTCTTCAATGTCTCGAACATGCCATGGTCCTGCGCCAAGGTGGAGGACCTTTAAATATTTTCTTGATGTTCGTCAAAAGAGATCAGGGTCAAGAGTAACGCCAAGGTCCTTCACAGTTTTATTTGAGATCACTGTACAATCATCAAGATTCATTGTCAGATAAAACAGCAGATCTCGTTCTTGGGACCTTGAACTGGCATCTCTGTTTTGTCAGAGTTTAAAAGTAAAACATTTGTCACCATCCACTTCCTTAATGCCTCAAACACAGGCTTCCAGGGTAGGTAATTCTGGGATTTCACCACGTTTCATCGACATGCACAGCTGTGTTGACAGAATATATAGTGAAAACTATAGTGGTCCTAAAACGGAACCTTGAGGAACATCGAAACAAACCATCCACAGAGACGAACTGATGTCTTTCGGACAGATAAAATCTAAACCAGGCAAGAACTTGTCCGTGTAGACCAATTGGGGTTTTCAATCTCTCCAAAATAATGTGTAGATCGATGGTGTCAAAAGCGGCACTAAGGTCTAGGAGCACGAGGACAGATGCAGAGCCTTGGTCTGACTCCAGAAGAAGGTAATTTACCACCTTCACAAGTGCTGTCTCAGTCCTATGATGGGGTCTAAAACCAGACTGGAGCGTTTCATTTTTCAGGAAGGCTTAATTACTGCCACTTTTAGTGAGTTTGGTACACATAGGATAGGAAGCCATGTATTATGTTCAACATAAGAGGGCTGAGCACAGGAAGTAGCTATTTCAGTAGTTTAGTTGGAATAGGGTCTAGTAGGCAGCTGGGAGCTTTAGAGGCCATGACTATTTTCGTGAACATGTTGAGAGATAGAGGATATAAAAACTTGAGTGTCTCCATTGATCCTAGGTCCTGGCAGTTCACTGCAGACTCAGGACAACTGAGTTCTGGAGAAATATGCATATTCAAAGAGTATGTCATTTGCTTTCTAATGATCATGATCTATTCATCGAAGAAATTCATGAATTCATCACTGCTGAAGTGAAGGCCATCCTCACTTGGGGAATGCTGCTTTTTCGTTAGCTTTGCGACAGTATCAAAAATATGTTGGATTGTTTTTATTCTCAATCGGGTTGGAAAAGTAGGCTGATTGAGCAGCAGTGAGGGTTCTTCGATATTGCACAGTACGGCCTTTCCAAGCTAGTCGGAAGACTTCCTGTTTGTTGGAGCGCCATTTCTGTTCCAATTTTCTGAAAGCTTGCTTCAGGGCACATGTATTTTCTATATACCCGGTAGTTTGTTTCTTGTGACAAATGGTTTTTGTTTTTTGACGTGCAACTGCATTTAGGGTATTACGCAAGGTTAAGTTTAGATCCTCGGTTTGGTGCTTAACTGATTTTTGTACTCCAATGTCCTTGGGTAGGTGGAAGGAGTCTGGAAGGGCATCTAGCAATCTTTGGGTTGTCTGATAATTTATAGAGCAGCTTTTGATAAACCTTTTTTTGGGGTCCTGAGCAGATTATTTTTTGTAATTTCAAACATAATAAGATGATGGTCTGATAGACCAGGATTATGAGGAAAAACATTTAAATCCACAATTTTTATTCCACGGAACAAAACTAGATCTATGTTGGATAGATGTCAAAAGAGGTTACAGAAGACCGAAATGCAAAAATTGCCCCACTTATTCCAAAATCACACTATAGTGTGGCCATCTTTGAATGCATCAGCATTCATCAGCATCATCTCTTTAGGGACTATTGTGTCCAAAGACCACATTTGGAGTGAATCTGACTTTTAGTCAATGAGACGATGATTCATTATGATTATTTTAAGCATTAGCGTTACATAGTCAAACAGTGGATTGTTAATAGTTTCCTTTCGCTTCCATTCTTGTTGGCCAAGTTACTCATGGTGTCACGGTCGTTGTAAGGAGGAGACCAAGGCGCAGCGTGATATGCGTACATTCTTCTGTAATAAAGAATGAAACACTGAACAAAATGATACATGATGCTAATATGGATAGTGCAGACAGGCAACTCAACATAGAATAAGAACCCACAAATACCCAAGGGAAATGGCTACCTAAATATGGTCCCCAATCAGAGACAACGATAAACAGCTGCCTCTGATTGGGAACCATAACCAGGCCACCATAGACATACAAATACCTAGACCTACTAAACCCAGAGACTTGCAAAAACCCTAGACAATACAAAACAAGCATACCCCGTCACACCCTGACCTAACCAAAATAATAAAGAAATCAGAGATAACTAAGGTCAGGGTGTGACACATGGCCTCTAGTTTCTTCGTGGCAAAAGTTACCAATCAATGCTTTAGTTTAGCTGTGCATCCCTAATTAAACATAGGAGAGAAGGAAAGGGTGTCATTTCATAGCACTGGGAGCTAGCCAGACAAGGGCTTTTAGGAGTCTTTTTAGCACTCTGGTGGTCACTGGCTTTTTACTGGTGTCCTACCGTCACTAAATCGTTTGTGTTCTTTCCAGGACGTCATTGCTCCCACAAAACTATAAATGTTCCACTGTTCTCTGTCTGTACAAAAGTGTTCAAAAGGGTGTAGTTCATGAAGTGTCTTAAGTGCTTGTGGTTGAATTTGAGGTCATTCCAAGACAACATCAACCATACTATTTTGCCTGTGCTTATGACACATTTATGTTTATGAAACATACCAGTTACCTAAGTTAGTTTATTCATGAGTTAGAATTGGTGGACCCCATGATTTTCCCCATGGCTTTTTTAACATCTGCTTCCAACTCACACTCTCAAACACGAAGATCCCCTGAACGCAGCTCACTCTCTAAGATCCCAATCACCTGAATTCTGATCACCTGTTCACACACTCTTTATGTCTATATGTCATTATCACGCACTCTTTAGTTCAGTTCTTTGCACCCCATCACTGTGAGGTATTGTTTGTTTGGTGACGCACTTCTATTCGGAGCGCTGGGCTTCCCGTAATTGAATCCTCCCGTGTATGATAGTTTTGGCCTGCCTCACTAACGACGCCTTTTGCCTATTCCCTGCCTGTACTTTAGCCTATCGGATTTCCTATCATCAACCTATTGCCTGATCTCCCGGACGACATTACTAGCCTTTTCCCTGCCTGTACTGTTGCCTTTTTTGACCCTCTGTGTATGACCTTCTGCCTGCCCCTGGACCCAGCTACCTGCCTCCTCCTGTGGTCCTTTACAAAGAAACACCTGCTGCGCCCTGCGCTTCAAGCCAGCTCTCTGTCTCTCATCGTGTTCACTACAGGCTTAGTCAGAACAGGCTCTTAGAATATTGGAGAGTAATTGCTAGTCAACAAGGAGCACCTTCCCCTCTCCAACAGGGTTTAAGAAGGGAGAGGCCTGTACCATCAACGGTATCCAGTGCAAACAAGGGCCTGATGTTGTTGACTTCTACTGTTCCCTGAATCATTCTCTTTAGGTCAGCTCTACAGTGTACACAAAATGCTTATTCTTCTGCAGTTTTCTGAAGCCTTTCCACACTCCCTTATTTTGCCCTGAGAAAGCGCTGACCTTAGCTGCTGGGGCGCTGTGTCTGTGTGTGTGTGTGTGTGTGTGTGTGTGTGTTTGTCAGTGTCCCATGCTCTTGGCGACATGCCTAATGACTCACCATTCACTACACTGGGACCTTTCAGCTGGGGGAACTGAGGCAACTTATCCGCCATCCGCGTGGGACATCTCCAAGCACGTCTACGTATACAGTGCCTTGCGAAAGTATTCGGCCCCCTTGAACTTTGCGACCTTTTGCCACATTTCAGGCTTCAAACATAAAGATATAAAACTGTCTTTTTTTGTGAAGAATCAACAACAAGTGGGACACAATCATGAAGTGGAACGACATTTATTGGATATTTCAAACTTTTTTAACAAATCAAAAACTGAAAAATTGGGCGTGCAAAATTATTCAGCCCCCTTAAGTTAATACTTTGTAGCGCCACCTTTTGCTGTGATTACAGCTGTAAGTCGCTTGGGGTATGTCTCTATCAGTTTTGCACATCGAGAGACTGACATTTTTTCCCATTCCTCCTTGCAAAACAGCTCGAGCTCAGTGAGGTTGGATGGAGAGCATTTGTGAACAGCAGTTTTCAGTTCTTTCCACAGATTCTCGATTGGATTCAGGTCTGGACCATTCTAACACCTGGATATGTTTATTTTTGAACCATTCCATTGTAGATTTTGCTTTATGTTTTGGATCATTGTCTTGTTGGAAGACAAATCTCCGTCCCAGTCTCAGGTCTTTTGCAGACTCCATCAGGTTTTCTTCCAGAATGGTCCTGTATTTGGCTCCATCCATCTTCCCATCAATTTTAACCATCTTCCCTGTCCCTGCTGAAGAAAAGCAGGCCCAAACCATGATGCTGCCACCACCATGTTTGACAGTGGGGATGGTGTGTTCAGCTGTGTTGCTTTTACGCCAAACATAACGTTTTGCATTGTTGCCAAAAAGTTCAATTTTGGTTTCATCTGACCGGAGCACCTTCTTCCACATGTTTGGTGTGTCTCCCAGGTGGCTTGTGGCAAACTTTAAACGACACTTTTTATGGATATCTTTAAGAAATGGCTTTCTTCTTGCCACTCTTCCATAAAGGCCAGATTTGTGCAATATACGACTGATTGTTGTGCTATGGACAGAGTCTCCCACCTCAGCTGTAGATCTCTGCAGTTCATCCAGAGTGATCATGGGCCTCTTGGCTGCATCTCTGATCAGTCTTCTCCTTGTATGAGCTGAAAGTTTAGAGGGACGGCCAGGTCTTGGTAGATTTGCAGTGGTCTGATACTCCTTCCATTTCAATATTATTGCTTGCACAGTGCTCCTTGGGATGTTTAAAGCTTGGGAAATCTTTTTGTATCCAAATCCGGCTTTAAACTTCTTCACAACAGTATCTCGGACCTGCCTGGTGTGTTCCTTGTTCTTCATGATGCTCTCTGCGCTTTTAACGGACCTCTGAGACTATCACATAGCAGGTGCATTTATACGGAGACTTGATTACACACAGGTGGATTGTATTTATCATCATTAGTCATTTAGGTCAACATTGGATCATTCAGAGATCCTCACTGAACTTCTGGAGAGAGTTTGCTGCACTGAAAGTAAAGGGGCTGAATAATTTTGCACGCCCAATTTTTCAGTTTTTGATTTGTTAAAAAAGTTTGAAATATCCAATAAATGTCGTTCCACTTCATGATTGTGTCCCACTTGTTGTTGATTCTTCCCAAAAAAATACAGTTTTATATCTTTATGTTTGAAGCCTGAAATGTGGCAAAAGGTCGCAAAGTTCAAGGGGGCCGAATACTTTCGCAAGGCACTGTATATTGATTAGAACATCAATAGCATTCCAAAGACAATAACAGTTTAAGCTAAGCCTGAATTAAGTACTTCACCTTTTTTATTTTTAAGGGGAGTTTACTGTAGGCTACTCCTGTCCTGTTTGAAGGGTCTTTCACACGAAGCCTACTGCTCATCTGTGTAGGGGGCTTGCTGCGTCATTGGGGAGCACTGGTTGGCCATCACTCACTATCCGGAGTAGATCTGTAGCACTCTTCAAAGCACTCTGGCCGTTCTCATGCTTTGACACTCAACAGTAAACTGGCTACTGTGATTGTGTACATTTGTTATTGCTTTGAAGTAAAGTAGCCTATGGGGTTATTGAATGGTTATACTGGGCCTATTATACGGATAGCCTAGATCCTGTTGAAAACAGCCTCCAATGATGCATGGACCCCATATATACACACATCCTTAATTTGTGCCCATGAAATGTCCTAAAACGTCACCAGTTAGAACTACTGGATAGTTTGGGGCCCCTTGATGATCTTTCATTACTTATGTGTCACCATCAGATGGCGCCAACCACCCAAACACTAATGTCGGGTATTCAAAGCAATTATCGACCAAGTCGCTCTGTACATTGAGCTGCCATTGTAGATGACAACAACAGGCCCTTCCCTCATCACCAGGTGCCAATATAATGTAGAATCGATCTGCAGATCGCTTCATTCTGGAGGGAGGGAGGGAGGGAGGATGATTGAAATTCAGCACGTCTCGAGGTCACTGGTGCTCTATGCTAATAAGCACTGCACGCTTCAAGAGCCCTCTGTTCTGTCCACGGGGAGACACTAGGCCTACTGGTTGCCAGGGGCGTCAATGTCTGCAACAAGTCCATCCCTGCTCTCACAGAGAAGGGAGGGAAAGAGAGGGGGAGGACCGGGGTCACCAAAATTGGCTCATTATATTTCAGACATGAAGCGGACACATTGTCCTGTAGTGTTGGTTCCAACGGACGCGCGGACAGGAACTAGTTGGACGGGGGAAAATATTTTGTGAATCCAGTGCCAAAATGCCTGAAAGACACAACCTACACCTCTCTTTCATCGTATGCTTCTCATCCACTTCTATAAAATTCATTCAAGGTCAAGATAACAATGTTATCTTTATGCAAATACAGGAAACCAGATGCTTTGGGTAGTTGACGTTACACCCCTTTTCTTTTTACCATGATGTCAAACACAAATATAACAACTTCAATTGGCTACAATTGTAATAGCCTAAAATACTCACATTTTTTTTTTTTTTTTTTTTACTTGGTCATGAGTGAATTCATGCAGTGTATTATTTGTTTTCTAAAAATGTTCAACAAAACGTGACGATAGTCCAATGGTGTGAATGTCCCAAGTAAAGGTTGTGGAACTTTTTTTTTTTTTAAATGAGTAACGTTCTCTTCACCTATTATTTTAGTTATAACGCAGAAGTGTATTTCAAGAGACAATAGTCCCCAAGTCTATTCATAGTTCTGATTGATTACATATTTGTCCCTAAAAGCAACGTCCACTAGGTGTGGGACACAACTCTGTGATTAAACAGCAAGCCAGCATTTGGGCACTATTGCGCTGGGGAGGGTTCTCTTGCAAGAAGGAAGTATGGAAGACATGGCTGGAGCACATGGCATGAACAGGTTGTAAACTTTATCAGGAATATTTAGCAAAATATTGCACCTGTATTTGTCATTTGGTGTGAAGCTTTTAGAACGTATATATAAAAACAATCATCATTTGTTGGGACAATTGAAGTATAAAAAGTAATGAAAACAATGTTATGGTGAAATCATATGGATGGCTGTACTGCTAACAATAAGACCCAAAATGGAGCCTACAGCCTGAGATTTCCAACAGTGACATCTTTTTTTCTCCCCTTGGTGTGAAATTAAGATGGTGTCACACCAGAGGAAATAGCTGTGACTCCATGGGACGTAACCCATTAATAAACTAATTTAATTCATTTTTTGGGGACTTATTTTTAATCAAATAACACTCATTTACATTAGACTTGTTTGTATCCTGTTGCAATTCGATCATTTTAAATGGTTCTGAGTGCAATATTTATGTATTCATTCTCCCACGCCTGGTTTCTCACTCTTGGCAGGTGAACATTGCTCCAGGTGAACATTGCTCCAGGTGAACATTGCTCCAGGTGAACATTGCTCCAGGTGAACATTGCTCCGGGTGAACATTGCTCCAGGTGAACATTGCTCCAGGTGAACATTGCTCCAGGTGAACATTGCTCCGGGTGAACATTGCTCCAGGTGAACATTGCTCCGGGTGAACATTGCTCCGGGTGAACATTGCTCCGGGTGAACATTGCTCCAGGTGAACATTGCTCCAGGTGAACATTGCTCCGGGTGAACATTGCTCCGGGTGAACATTGCTCCAGGTGAACATTGCTCCGGGTGAACATTGCTCCAGGTGAACATTGCTCCGGGTGAACATTGCTCCGGGTGAACATTGCTCCGGGTGAACATTGCTCCGGGTGAACATTGCTCCGGGTGAACATTGCTCCGGGTGAACATTGCTCCGGGTGAACATTGCTCCAGGTGAACATTGCTCCGGATCGATCTAGTTATTTTGCCTGGTTCCTGTGATGGTGCAGGCAGATATTGGGTGCTGGCTGTGGTAGTTGGCTCTGCTGTGAGGTATACTCCAAAACCCCTTCAATAGAACACCTCTCAAGCTGCTTCAGCTGTGGGTAGATTGGGGCCTCCCACTCAGGGCCCGCAAGTGAGCTTGGCTCTTGGTGCTGGTGCTGCCTCAGCACTGCTATGCATACGGGTGAACTCTCGCTTTTTGGCAAGGGCATTTCATTCGAATGGGTGCCCATTTGAGGCAGTTTCTGTGCCTATCATGGTGACCCTGGGTAAAGGGGAATCAGGGTTGGATTTCAGTGCAGGAGCCTGAGAAACGTCTACCGCATCCAAGGGAGGCAGCAGGCACACACATTCTCCACTCCTGATTCAGGGAGGTGGTGAGGGAAAATAACAATACAGGACTCTTTCGTAACTGGAATCGAGTAGGCTACACTTCAAATCCTTTAATGAGGATCCACTAGTGGTTAGAGCGTTGGGCCAGTAACCGAAAGGTTGCTGGATCGAATCCCCGAGCTGACAAGGTACACATCGGTCGTTCTGCCCCTGAGCAAGGCAGTTAACCCACTGTTCCCCGGGCGCCGAAGACGTGGATGTCGGTTAAGGCAGCCCCCCCCCTGCACCTCTCTAATTCAGAGGGGTTGGGTTAAATGCAGAAGACACATTTCAGTTGAAGGCATTCAGTTGTACAACTGACTACGTATCCCCCTTTCCTATTATGGATGTTTAGAATGGATCTTTTGAAGAATTTGTAGTGTTCAAAAACGTATGAAAGTGTCATTAATTATGTACAATTTGACTGCCTGCTGTGTATTGTCCATCGATGTGACATAATGTCCTATGGGGTGAAGCCAATAGCCTAAATGAAAGGGGAAAAAATGGTTGTCTTGGACAAAATGTAAAAATAATTGTTTCGCTTGAGCCAGATAACATTATAATAATACACAAGTAAGATAATTGCTTTTTTAAAATCAAGGTTTAGTGAAATTACTGTGAATCCTAACCAAAATGTGATCGCGAGACACTTGGTTATCATCGAGAACATTGTATTTTTTTAATAATATTTTTGTAATAATACTTTTCTTGTCTATTTGGAAATCATTAAAACTTTTACATTGACATTAATTGTGAAGTCACACCGGAGGACAAATTCAAGGCAGTAATGTATGCAATGCTTCATTAAATTGGATATAAGATCAATATTGAAGTGGTGATATAAAATGTCGACTTGTTCAGTTATAGGTTATTGTAACTAGGCTATAGGTTTTAGAGGAAATCATTTTTTAAAACTTTTGTTATGGCTATATGGCAACTACCCCTTTATAGTTGGCGGTATAATGAAGCGGTGGAATGTGTGTAGTTTTCCAGGCATGTATAATTGTAAACATGCATAAGCAGTCACACACACACAGACACTAGACGGTCAAAGCTGGGAGAAATGGTGTACTGTCCTTGCGTGTACACGCATAATCAAACGATTTAAAACGGCCAATCATCAACCGCTGTCTGGCTTTGTAAGAATAGCACAGCATGAACGCCAAAATACTTTGCTCAGCCACCGGTATGTCCACTCTCAATGGCAAGGGGTCCCTTCAAACTCAAACTCGATCTAACAGACAAACTTTAGGATATTTTTTTCTCGGCTTTGTTTTGCAGACAGGCCTCATTCTCCACTACCATAATACGTGGTCCCCTAATTGCGCGGAGGTAGTCCCATAGAAACTCTTTCAGTTCGCCGACCAGTTACTGACAGTGCAGGCTGTGACTGACAGCCTACTTAATTGGCACAGCAGCGCTTTGATCTATACCGGATTAACCGAGGCCGGAAACTAGGGTAAAGCACATTCAGTGGCGATTTTGGAATGTAGTAAATCTTGGCGGGGCAAACTCAACAACAACAAAAATGTATGCATGCCAGCAAAGCCACTACACAACACAACATTGAACAATACATTGATTGCACTATAACGGTGACCAACGGTGCCCGCAAATTGTATACATAAACTTGTCCGAACAGCAGAGGTTTCGTTTCAGCACCATGGCGTGAATCCTTACCACCGCTACACCTGGCTATCTTCGGAGCCTTGTCTGTCAGCGAAACAGTTCATTATGAATTCAGCCTCATCCACTGCCTTGTAAAAAAGAAGATATGGCTGACTTGATTAAACAAATGTGGTTTCTACTGACAATTGAGATGTACATACTATGGCATAAGGGAACAATGAGAGGATAAGAAGCAATCCGTAATTTAGATTCAGACTTTAATGAGCTAGCTAAAATGGGTGTAGTCAATATAACTATTTGTTCAGCGCTTTTGAAATGTACAGCAACATAATTCAGAACATGAGCCGTTCTTACAATGTTCTCCTTGTACACCAAGTCAGAAGCATAGGATAAAGTTATGAGGGGGAGAGGGACCAAATTGGGTGAGGCACATGGGCTATTAACAGCTTAATACACCACATACACTTAGTATTACTTTTTTAGCTACAGTATACATATCTTCCTGGCATATTATATAATTTATGCAGCAGCATAAAATACATTGTTGGACTCACCTTGTCCTTCTTGTGGACAAATTTTGCCATCAATCTTTGTCATCAAAGTCTGTGATTTTCTGGATTTATGGTGCTTTCATGACAACTGAGAACTCAGAAAAAAAGAAGTTTGAATCATGACGTCAGGGATCTTCAGGTCAGAGCACTAGAAAGAGGTCAGAGTTCCCGACTTGGAATTCCAAGTTGAATGAACGTTCAAAGCGTATTTCCCAGTCGGAGCTCATTTTTTTCCAGAGTTCCCATTTGTCTTGAACTCATTAAAGTCTGAGATTTCCCAGTTCTGTGTTTCCAGTTGCTTTGAAGGTGGCAGAAGTCATGCTGGATTGACAGCATGGACAATTTATTCCAACTTTTCTGGCCATGTTGTTGCATATGAATGTTTATCCTTTTCAGCTTGGAAAAGAGACCCTTAAACCCAGACTTGGACCGCACACCCTCTCCAACAAATAGCAGGCCAGTGATTGCTTTGCAATGCTTTTAGTTAGCCAGTGATTCTTTCTAAACCACTCATTGTTGAATTTGAGAGTACCAACTTGTTGTGTAATGTGTATGGCCGATGAGCACTGATATGTTTTATCTATAATGTATCTTCATATGAAAAGGATTGAAAAGGATTTGCCAGTAGATAGTTGACTTGATTCATGATGATGACTGCTAGCTAAGATTTTGAAAGTATGATGTTGACATGATCAGTCCAAACTCAACTACAGTAGATATAACGTGATTTGACGTCATTTTATCTGTGGCCAATGACATTGAGCCTTCTTGGATGGGCACTTCTTATGTAAATCTGTGGCAGCACCCAAGGGGCTTGAACTTTCTAGCTCTCCCCGTAGATGTTGCGGTGACGTGGTGTCCCAATGAGTACCAGAACATTGAGCCAATCACTGAGCCAATTACTAGATTACGGCGCAATTACGGCGCAACTAGAGAACATTACCAACCACCACATAATGCGCTGAGCTAGGCTGAAACACCTGCATTTTGGAGCTGCTTTATTCAAGAAAGCAAAAAATAGACAATTTTTGAATGCAGCTTTATTAACTCAATGCTATTTTGTTTTAACATTGTTTGCACATATGTGACATGTATTAAGGCCAAAATAACATGCAAAACACGTTTTTTTTGTCTTTGCCCTGAATGACGGGTCGCCACTGGACACATTATTCGACTACGTAGTCCAGTTGAATTACAGACCGCGTGCACATATAAAACGAGAAGACGGATATCCTCTGCCTGAGGACACACACCCCTCGCGCACATTAACACACTTTCTCTCATGTTTAGCACCCCCCCCCCCCCCCCCCCACACACACACACACAGCCTCTCGTCACTGGCTGGCATCCCTTTCCGCTGAGTTCTTTCCCACCGCCGATACGCATGGTTACTTGATCCGGACCTGGGTGATTCGGATCTGTTAGCCCTGAGCGAAAGTGACCACACGGGTTGGAAAGCCTACGGAAAGAGTGAGGGACGAAGCATGCAGTGGATAAACAAGAGAGTAGAGTCTTGACTTCTAGAGAGGGAGATTCTACTTCATTTGGCTATCAATTTGAGTCCTTTGCGCAAAGAAGGAAAGGGTGTATGCGTATGTGTTTAGTTTGAAGGGCGAGTGCGTTGCGCAGAGGGAGAGTGTAATTGGGAAGAGAGCTCAAGTCAGGGAGCCAGCAGGTCTGACATTCAAAGCCTTAACCGCAGGTGGAGGGAAGATCGACCTGGTGGAGTGAGCGTGTTTTTTCTTCTTCTGTGGCAAGACCCACTCTGGATACCGCACCAAGAGCGGGAGAAGCCGGGGCGAGTGGTCGAGGAGGGGCGGGCAGGCAGGAGGAACTCCCCAAGGGGAACAGCACAAGAAAGGCAACAATGCCAAATACGTCGCGATGAACTGACGCTCAAAGAGAGCTGAGAAAGGGATATTATAGAGTAGAGGGGACACCGCATTGTTTTACGTCCTCGATCATTTGACGTTGAGATGGAGAGAGAACGAGCGCACGGACGAAAGCCGGTTGATTGCTGCAGGGGAGGCGCGAGGACCAGCACCAGGACAGAGATGAGGAAAGAACGGGGCCGGGGACAGCAGTGGACCGTGATTTTTATCGTCGCCCTTTCTCTGCAACCGCAGGTAAGCCGTACCGATTAAGCGCTATTTTCGGCCGTTGCTAACCCTGCCCTGACTTTTACAGTCGGTGTTTTCTTCCCACAGAGTTAATAATGGTGCCCACATTCTACTTCCCGGTTTCTCTTGTCAATATGTCTCCCCTTGCTCCAAATGGCGCTGTGCCCAACTGTTTCTGTGCGTCTTAATAGTCGCGTGTCATCCACTTGTTGCTCCATGGGCGTGTCCTTTCATCTGTAGGCTACAGGAGCAAACCTTCACGTCTTTACCAAAGCATGGTCTTTGGTTACACCATTTTTTTGTTATTGGGATTCTAAGCCTATTACACTGTAATTGCTTTGCTTTCCCGTTGAAAAGGGGCTAGACGACCCGTCCGCGAAGTGAATTGTTTGAACCAGAACTGCAGAGGGAAGTGTTCAGAGTACAGTCTCCTATAGGCTATAACGGTGTAAACAAATACATCCTTTATGTGAAATAGCAAGATAAATGTGATGGTGTCTGTGGATGGAGTAAGGCTGTCTTCTATGTGTTAACTACTACTACACTTTACTTACAGGGTGAGAGGGGATTCAAGGGAATTGTCGTCAGTCTGTCCCTGTGTGTGTGTGTGTGTGTGTGTGTGTGGGTACGCACACTTGCCTCGCTGCCTCACACATTTTCATGAATGCAGTCCATCCTCTCTCTATGATATGTAAAAGTTCTGCAGATGACCAGGAATAGTCCAGCGTAGCATAGGCTACCTTATACATAAAATGTGATTTGTCACGTGCGCCGAATACAATGCGTACTTACAAGCCATTTAACCAACAATAAGAAACAGAGTTAAGAAAATATTTATTAAATAAACTAAAGTAAAAAATGAAATTAAAAAGTAACAGGTTAGTCGAGGTAATTTGTACATATAGGTAGGGTTTGAAGTGACTATGCATAGATAATAAACAGCGAGTAGCAGCAGTGTAAAAACTAAGGGGGGGGGGGGGGGGGTATATCAATGTAAATAGTTCTGGTGGCCATTTGATTAATTGTTCAGCAGTCTTATGGCTTGGGGGTAGAAACTGGTAAGAAGCCTTTTGAACATAGAATTGGCGCTCTGGTACTGGAGTCTATGACAATTTTTTTGGGCCTTCCTCTGTCACCGTCTAGTATATAGGTCTTGGATGTCCGGAAGCTTGGCCCCGGTGATGTACTGGGCCGTACACACTACACTCTGTAGCGCCTTACGGTCAGATGCCGAGCAGTTGCCATACCAGGCGGTGATGCAACCGGTCAGGATGCTCTCGATGGCGCAGCTGTATAACTTTTTGAGGATCTGGGGACCCATGCCAAATCTTTTCAGTCTCCTTTTCAGTTATCCTTATAATGGTAATAACAATGTAATAATGAATGTGCTTCCAAAACACCACACCCAAACCACCTTGACCACATAGAAAATCAATTCACATGCAGTTAAATTGTACATAGGCCTATCACATTCAAGTTCAAGTTCACACAGACCTAGAGGGAAAGCCTGGAGGTAGAGCGTTGGCTGAATGTCTTCTCTACTCTTCCCCTCCCAGCCCCACCCCAGGCTATGGTTGTTGGCCTAAAAGGGTCCCCTACTGGCCTAAAAGGGTCCCCTACTGGCGGGGTGGCACAGCCCTCAGTGCAGGAGCAATATCAGGTTGTTCTGTATGTGTGGGTGTGTATATGTGTGTGTTTGTGTGAGATGAGAAGCCTGTTTGTGTGTGTGTGTGCGTGTGTGTTGGGCCAGCGGCCACAGCCTTGTAGCACTAGGGCGTGTGAATGTACAGAAAGATCCACATGGATCCACTGCACCCAGCTCTGAAGCTCTTCACTAATATAACATTGCCTTCCCCTACTACAGTATAATGCAGACCAACCGTGCTGTGGGACATTTATAATGTAGGAGGAGAGCAGTAGAGTTGATATCCTGCATCCATTTCAGCATTGAAGACACTATAACCTGTGACAATAGTGTAACACTTAACAACCTGTATTACTCAGGTCTGGGGATGTGTCCGATTCAATGCAATGCAGATACGAGCATTCAGGATGATTTATAAATGTGGTTTGATACAGTGCATAATGTTGTCCTGACATTATACTGTTATTACAGAACAGTCAAGATGGTGCCATATTTAACAGTATTAAAAGGCAAGTGTTTAACAATGGTGCTAGTCAGTGTACATATCCAACTGTGGTACTCCAGTGTTCAGGTTGTGGTCCTGGTCTCGCCCTATTTTGGGGTTAAATGGGGGACTTAATGACCGCAGCTCTTCGCGGTGATGGTCGAGACTGAGCGCTCGGAGCGGTCAGATGGAGCGCTGAAACGCAGGTATGCCCGGAATGGCTGAGAGAGGTGATGAAAGAGGAGAGGAAGAAAGGCGGATGCAGAGTGATGAGTGGGCCTGTATCTCCACAGGCTGTTTGATGTAGGAGAGTTTGGCCCCCTAGCCCAGGGACAGGGGCAGGTGAGGGACAGAATGCCACAACAACAATGGCCTGACTTACCAGCCATTCTTCTAACTGGCTTTGGTCAGGTTGTGTGTAGCAGGACTATTGCACCACTATTCTTCGTCACCTTCTTTCATTGAATGTGTTGTGTGTGTGTGTGTGTGTTTGTGTGTGTGTGTTACATGCATTTGTGGTTTGTGCTTTTATAGTTGTTGGAATTCATAACAATTATTTCCTTGCTATACATCACACCAACACACCTGTCTCTCTGGGGAGCTTGTTAGCTCTACCAGCTTGTCTGTGCCCTTCTGCACCCAGCTGAGGAGAATGCTTTATAAGCTCTGGGAGGAGGGAGAGACAGAGCGAGAGAGAGAGAGAAAGAGAGAGACAAGCAGAGAGAGAGAGAGGGAGAGAGAGAGAGAGAGAGACAAGCAGAGAGAGAGAGAGAGAGAGAGAGAAGCAGAGAGAGAGAGAGAGAGAGAGAAGCAGAGGGAGACAGAGCGAGAGAGACAAGCAGAGAGTGAGAGAGAGAGACAGAGCGAGAGAGAGAGAGAGCGAGAGAGAGAGACAAGCAGAGAGTGAGAGAGAGAGACAGAGCGAGAGAGAGAGCGAGAGAGAGACAAGCAGAGAGTGAGAGAGAGAGACAGAGTGTGAGAGAGAGAGAGAGCGAGAGAGAGACAAGCAGAGAGAGGGAGAGGAAGAAAGAGAGATGAAAAGAAGAATGGCAACAAAACAGAGAAGAAAAGCTGGTGCAGAGAGAAGGAGAGAAGGCAAGAGTTACAGCCTGTTCCCAGATAGAGAAGGAAGGGAGGAGGAGGAGGAGAGAGAAACCGTGGCCAGGTTCCCAGTGCCTAAGTCCCCCTGGGGAGAGAGGGAGAAAAAAGAAGGGAGGGCTACTGATACAGAAGAAGTAGGAAAGAAAGGAGCTCGATGGAGAGGTGGAGGAAGTGCATGACCCAGGGGAGAGGCGAAAGAGGGAGACTGAGACAGCGAGGGAGAAGGGTAAAGAAGCGGGGAGGGAAAGATGAAGACCGATAGAGGGAGATGAACTGACAGAGATGGAGAGAGAGAGAGAGAGAGAGAGAGAGAGAGAGAGAGAGATTGCTGGAATGGGGGCGTATCTCCATTTGGATGAGGGATTTTAAGTTTCTTCCGCTGTGGGGAGGAAGTGGTGTGAATCAATGTTATCTTTCCTTTCTCAATCACCCTCTCTTTCTACCTCTTAGAGTAGGATGACCGTAGTCTGGTAACCCTAATGAAGCAGATGAGAGAGAGAGAGAGAGAGAGGGAGGGCATGCTATCCATAGATTACTGTAGCTGGAGAGCTTTGGGATGAAAAATGATACTCCACCCATTAAGCAGGTGTATTCATCACATTCATGAACGTTTTTTCAAGAAATATGACATTTGGACATTTTTGTTCCCATAGATTCACCCTCTCTTCGGGTGTGTGTGTGTGTGTGTATGAGTTATACCTCATCCTAACTCTCCTGTCTCTCTCCAGGTTGTGTGTGCAGTGGGGATGTTTGAGCTCCAGATCCGTCACTTCCAGAACCCCCATGGTGTGCTGCAGAGTGGGGAGTGCTGTGACCTCCAGGCCACAGGGGGGCAGCGCTGCTCTCTCACGGACCAGTGTGACACCTTCTTCAGGGCCTGCCTCAAGGAGTACCAGGCCCGGGTCGTCCCCACAGGAGCCTGCACCTTCGGGGCGGGCAGCACCACCGTCCTGGGGGGCAACACCCAATCCCTCCGTCATCAAGGGCACGACGGAGGAGGAAGAGAGGATGGCACTACAGGGCACATCATCATTCCCTTCAAATACGCCTGGCCGGTGAGTGCAGAAATGTAACTACAATGTTGTTACTACGGTAACATGATATGGTTCAAGTAGGTACACACTCACAGAGACCTGTGACGGCGTTGACACTAGCTCTTAGCATTCAGTCAAGCGGCCTTGCTACAGTTTGGAGAAACTAGTAGCAGTTTTCTACTTGTATTAAACATAGGCATTGGTTTTGATGCTGAGATGATGCACTTTCTCTCCTTCCTTCTCTCTCTCTGTCTGGTTCTTCATCTTTCTCTCCCTATCTCTCGCTTCCTCTCTCTCCTCCTAAACTCTAAGCTGTTGTGCTGTTGCACCATTAAGGTCGCCGATATCGCGCCTCTCTGTCTGACTTTGTGCATCGACATGTCTGTGTCTGTACCAGGCACGTAGTCCAGGCTGGTGGCTACGACGCCTCACTAAAGAGCCGGCCTAATTAGTTGCACGTTAGACCCATCGATAATCCAATTCTGTCCCTCTCCTCTTCAATCCTCCGTCTCCCTCTCTTCCACACCGCGTCTCCCGACCCAAACAAAACAGGAAGAGTGGAAAATAGAAGCAGCAAATGCAAGCGAAGAGGAATCCTGAAGCCTGGAGGATGTGTGCGTCGTGTATCGCTGATGCTCACAAATACGTTGTTGTTCCATTTGCATGTTACTAAGCCCTGAGATGTTCACTGGGGGGGGGGGGGGGGGGGCAGACATCTGGAGGGGTGAAAGCTTTTTCGCTGGTAGAAGAGGAACACTAAATGTTCACAACGAGCAGAGTTCATCCACCGTTTACATCCCTTTACCCCCCCCCCCCCCCACGTCCATTAGAAGCAGTTCCCTGGCTTTTTGCTGTAATTACTATCTCTTTGTTTCCAAGTCGTTTCGGGGTCAGCGCCACAGCGACTACAATCCCTTTTGAATGACTTGGCACATGCAGGACGACTGCGCAACATTGTCTTCCTTCCAGAGATCGGAACGGTTGTTTGTTTCTTTGTTTACTGTCTCAATGAGAGCAGTCGATATTTTTGTTGTTGTTGTTCATGGTCTGGAATGCTTCCTTTCTGACCTCTCAGTGAGGTTGAATGGTTATTCATAATGGGAGTATTATATTAATGGGGGAACGAGAGCTGACGATGTGGTTGTAATTATATTCCTATTGCCTAGTAATAATGTTTGTTATATTGTGCAAAGCCCTGGTTGAGGTTTGTTCTTAACTGGTTTGGTAGGCCGTCATTGTATATAAGAATTTGTTCTTAACTGACTTGCCTAGTTAAATAAAGGTTAAATACATTTTTGTTTTTTAAGATTTCGAGGCGGACTGGGAATTAATGCTGGTCATGCTCACCAGCTGGCCTGGTGTTGGAGCGCACAGGTCTGTATGTTCTAGCTACAGGCGCCTGGAACACAACACATGCGCATGGACACACACACACACACACACACTTTAGCCCCTCCATGCTGGGGAGGTGTGTGAGTGGCAGGTATGAGTGTGAGAAAATTCTCCAGCAGAAAGTCTATCTGGATCAGTTTCAGGGCCAGGCCGTGGGGCGGGCTTGGCTGCAGGGGAGAGGAGAGAGACACTCAGAGGCAGGCCAGCATTTCTATGGGGAGACCGGCGGTTGAATGACTCACATTATCTGGCCGTCTCCAGGAGGTAGGGGAGAGGCCAGGGGAAATAGGGTGGGGTGGGGGGGGGGCTCAGGCAGTATTCTGATATCTCTGCCCCAGGTGAGGGGATGAACAGGTGAGCACAGTCATTATGAGGAAAGGTGAGCTCCCTTTATCCCTCGCCCTCGCTCTTTCTCTTCACTAATCTATTCAGGGAAACGAGAGTGTGCGCGTGTGTGTGTGCGCGCGCGCGTGTGTGTGCGCGCACGTTTGCATTTGCTTGTCTTTTGGGTGTGAATAACCTGCATGTGTGTGTGTGTGTGTGTGTGTGTGTGTTGTGAATGTGTATTATATTTCCCCGTTGTCTGCCCAGCCCCTCACTGTCGGATCATATGGACTGAAGGATTTGGCTGCAGTTTGACCCCGAGTCCAGGGACAGCTAGCGGCCCGGTTCTGGGATGTTTTAGCCAAGGCGTTTCCTTTCAGATATAAAACATCAAAAGCATTTCGAACCGTGAGGTCATTTCTCAAGTCGCCCCGGGGGTCTCATGTTGTTTCCAACTTCGCATAGCTGATTGGCGGAAAGAGGGGGACTGTGGGGATGGTCTTTTTCTTGTCTATGTGGTCGGAGGAAACCTACACAGTTTCCGAATGAATGGATGGAGTGAATAGGCGGCGCACTAGAAGGAGTTGCCGGGCAGCTCTCGGACAAAGGTGCATTATAATCTCTCTAAAGCCTTGTTCCTCTCAAAGATCGGAATCCTATAGAATCATTACTCTAGATCGGCTGTGCGTAACTTGAACCTGCTTTCCACTCTCAACAACTTTTCCCCTGGTACCGTTGTTGACTTGGGGCCAGCTTTAGAGGAGGGTTAAGAGTCCTTGTGACAAATGACTTTGTGATAGGCACTGAACGAACACTGTTAAATGGAACTGAATGGGCTGTGGTCCTCATCTCTTGATCTTAGGTCAGTCTTTCGTAATCTTGGCCTCAAGTGTTAAGCCACTCAATCTGATCCTAGGTCAGGTTCTCTGCCAGAGGGAGAGATGCCTCAACTGGTTGGACTCACGTTCAGCTGACGTGTGTGTGTGTGTGTGTGTGTGTGTGTGTGTGTGTTTCGGTAACCATATCATCATCTACAATCATTTATTTTTCACTCTTTCTTTCTTTTCTTTCCTCGTTCACTCCCACCGCTTGCCTTAGTTGTTCTTGAAGGTTATTTAAAAAGCCACGCGTGTACATTGTTTCCTGTTGTGTTGTATGTTCAGGTTGTAGAGTAAAAAAAAAACACATACAGGGCTGTATGATAAGTCTAACCTCTTGCATATGGGCCAGTCTTGTGAGTGCAGTGGTACCAGGAACCGTCAACAGTCAAAGGTCAGAGTTGGAAGTACGTCTCATAATTCCCACACTAGGGTTCTCAGGGATGTCACTAGATGGCCATGCGAGAGAGGACAAAACAGGCCATATCCACAGAAATGGAGAGGAAGGACCACTATTTGTTCTCTATCTAGGGGTGAGTAAGGTCTAGGTAAGGGTTAAGGTTCGAGTACGGGTTAACTAAGGGTTAGTGAGAGTTTCATATTTTTTTTTATTTTTAAGTAAGGGATAGTGAGAGTTAGTGGTTAAAACTTCAAAATAAATCACATTCTTTGATCAGAAAGCATCATACTTCCGTACCTCTTTTACCTGGCTTTTACTGACCTCTGCTCTCTCTGTGACAACCGGGCTTCCAGGAACAACTGAACGGGGCCCTGCTATCAAACATGCAAAGTAGAGAAATGATGCAAATGCATTTCAGCCAGTACTCTCCTGTGTTCTGGGTCGGGTCTAATATGCTCGACTACACACAGACGCTCGCTCGCACGCACACACACAGACACACACACACTGTGGGTTTACCTGTGCATTGGCGTGTGGGAGTCAGGCTAACCCAGTCACCAAGGGGTTATGAGAGGAGAGAGGAGGACAGAGAGCTCAGTTAGAAAACTCTTTCATTTGGGTCTCTCTCTCTCTCTCTTTCCTTCGCTTTCTCTACTCCTCCTTTGTGCTTTCCTCTCCTTTTGTCCGTCGATGACTCTCTCATACACACTCACTTGTGGGCTGACATTGGACACACACACACACACACACACACACACACACACACAGACACACACACACACACACACACACAGACACACACACACACACTGTATCATGACACACGAAGAAAGTGAATTCCATCAGGGATTGAGCCTTGTGTTTTTTAGAGATAAGTGAATAACCTGGAGGACAGAAGTATCTCTAGGGAGGCAGCCTTTTAATAATGATTTCATTTGTGTGCAAATTGGATTGAAATGGGAGTTTCTATATTAGGAGGGGGAAGCTGAATTACACAATCACCTTGGAGATCCTGCGGGGACCGTGTGTGGAGTGAGTGTGTGTGTGTGTGTGTGTGTGTGTGTGTGTGTGTGTGTGCGCGCGCGGGTGCGTTCATCTTGGTACACTGTGTTTGAAGTGCGTGGGCACACGGCTTTGTAAGTAGTTGAACAGGTGTAATTACAGAAGTCTATTGACTCCTCACCCAGCTCCCTCTAGCACTCCCTCTCCAATCTCTCCCTCGCTCTACCTTCACTACTCTGTCCTCCATCCCTTGTGTCCACCCCCTCCGAAGTCACTCATCTGTCAACACACCCTCTCTCTCTCTCTCTCTCTCTCTCTCTCCCCACCAAGGGGGTGTGTCTCTCTCTCTCTCTCTCCCCCCGACTGTGTCTCTCTCTCTCTCTCTCTCTCTCTCTCTCTCTCTCTCTCGCTCTCTCTCTCCCCCCGACTGTCTCTCTCTCTCTCTCTCTCTCTCTCTCTCTCCCTCTCTCTCTTTATCCCCCCTCTCTCTCCCTCTCTCTCTTTATCCCCCCTCTCTCTCTCTCTCTCTCTCTCTCTCTCTCTCTCTCTCTCTCTCTCTCTCTCTCTCTCTCCCCCCGACTGTGTCTCTCTCTCTCTCTCTCTCTCTCTCCCCCCGACTGTGTCTCTCTCTCTCTCCCCCCGACTGTGTCTCTCTCTCTCTCTCTCTCTCTCTCTCTCTCTCTCTCTCTCTCTCCCCCCGACTGTGTCTGTCTCTCTCTCTCTCTCTCTCTCTCTCTCTCTCTCTCTCTCTCTCTCTCCCCGACTGTGTCTCTCTCTCTCTCTCTCTCTCTCTCTCTCTCTCTCTCTCTCTCTCTCTCTCCCTGACTGTGTCTCTCTCTCTCTCTCTCTCTCTCTCCCCCCGACTGTGTCTCTCTCTCTCTCTCTCTCTCTCTCTCTCTCCCCCCGACTGTGTCTCTCTCTCTCTCTCTCTCTCTCTCTCTCTCTCTCTCTCTCTCTCTCAATTCAATTTGCTTTATTGGCATGACGTAACAATGTACATATTGCCAAAGCTTATTTTGGATATTTACAATATAAAAAAAAAAAAAAATGAGAATCAAATCGTCAACAGTAACAACAATAACCAAGTGTCAAAATAACCATACATTCAACAATAACAATAAGTATATGACACTCTCTAATTGTTTTATATTTTTTACATTTTGTCAGGAAATGCAGCTCCGTCTCAGGTTCTGCTGTTGTGCAGTAACCATGGTCAAATATTTAGCCACGGTGTACTGTCGATTTAGGGCCAGATAGCACTGCATTTTGCTTTGTGTTTGTGCTTGTGTTTCCCAATAAACAATGTAGTTTTGTTTTGACTGTGTTGTAATTTGGTTTATCCTGATTGATTGGATGTTCTGGTCCTGAGGGCTTCAGTGTGTTAGTAGAACAGGTTTGTGAACTCAGCCCCAGGACCAGCTGGGTGAGGGTCCTGAGGCCTCAGTGTGTTAGTAGAACAGGTTTGTGAACTCAGCCCCAGGACCAGCTGGGTGAGGGTCCTGAGGCCTCAGTGTGTTAGTAGAACAGGTTTGTGAACTCAGCCCCAGGACCAGCTGGGTGAGGGTCCTGAGGCCTCAGTGTGTTAGTAGAACAGGTTTGTGAACTCAGCCCCAGGACCAGCTGGATGAGGGGACTGAGGCTTCAGTGTGTTAGTAGAACAGGTTTGTGAACTCAGCCCCAGGACCAGCTGGATGAGGGGACTGAGGCTTCAGTGTGTTAGTAGAACAGGTTAGTGAACTCAGCCCCAGGACCAGCTGGATGAGGGGACTGAGGCTTCAGCGTGTTAGTAGAACAGGTTTGTGAACTCAGCCCCAGGACCAGCTGGATGAGGGGACTGAGGCTTCAGTGTGTTAGTAGAACAGGTTTGTGAACTCAGCCCCAGGACCAGCTGGGTGAGGGTCCTGAGGCCTCAGTGTGTTAGTAGAACAGGTTTGTGAACTCAGCCCCAGGACCAGCTGGATGAGGGGACTGAGGCTTCAGTGTGTTAGTAGAACAGGTTTGTGAACTCAGCCCCAGGACCAGCTGGGTGAGGGTCCTGAGGCCTCAGTGTGTTAGTAGAACAGGTTTGTGAACTCAGCCCCAGGACCAGCTGGATGAGGGGACTGAGGCTTCAGTGTGTTAGTAGAACAGGTTTGTGAACTCAGCCCCAGGACCAGCTGGATGAGGGGACTGAGGCTTCAGTGTGTTAGTAGAACAGGTTTGTGAACTCAGCCCCAGGACCAGCTGGGTGAGGGTCCTGAGGCCTCAGTGTGTTAGTAGAACAGGTTTGTGAACTCAGCCCCAGGACCAGCTGGGTGAGGGTCCTGAGGCCTCAGTGTGTTAGTAGAACAGGTTTGTGAACTCAGCCCCAGGACCAGCTGGATGAGGGGACTCTTTTCTTTGTTCAGCTTGGCATTTCAGGGCTTGGTAATGATATGAGAGGGGGTCACTGTATTTTAGATGTTTCCAAAACTTAATTGCCTTTTTTTGAGTTTTTATTATTAGTGGATATTGGCCTGCATGCAATGTTTGTAGGAGAATCTTACAGAACTCTGCATGCAGGGTTTCAATGGGGTGTTTGTCCCATTTGATGAAATCTTGTTTTGCAAGTGGACCCCACACCTCGCTGCCATAAAGTGCAATTGGTTCAATGACATATTCAATTAGTTTTAGCAAATTGTAATAGGTATTTCAAATTGAATTAGCTTTTTAATGGTGTAGAATGCCCTGTGTGCTTTCTCTCTCAGTTCATTCACTGCCTCATTAAGGTGTCCAGTTGAGCTTATTTTTAAACCTAAGTAATTGTAGTGTGTGCATTACTCTATATATTTTGTACCAATTGAGAACTTTGGTCTAATTCCCTGAGATCTGGATCTTCTCTGGAAAATCATTATTTTAGTATTTTGGGGGTTTACTGCCAGGGCCCAGGTCTGGCAGTACTGCTCTAGCAGGTCCAGGCTCTGCTGAAGGCCATGTGTTGTGTGCTGTGGGTTTTACAGCACATGGCCTCTCTCTCTCTTCTCTCTCTCTCTCTCTCTCTCTCTCTCTCTCTCTCTCTCTCTCTCTCTCTCTCTCTCTCTCTCTCTCTCTCTCTCTCTCTCTCTCTCTCTCTCTCTCTCTCTCTCTCTCTCTCTCTCTCTCTCTCTCTCTCTCTCTCTCTGTCTGCCTGTCTCTCTCTCTCCCCACTCTCTCTCTCTCCCTCTGTCCCCCTCTCTCTCTCCCCTTCTCTCTCGCTCTCCCTCTCTCTCCCTCCCTCGCCCTCTCTCTCTCTCTCTCTCTCTCTCTCTCTCTCTCTCTCTCTCTCTCTCTCTCTCCCCCCGACTGTGTCTCTCCCTCCCTCGCCCTCTCTCTCTCTCTGTTCTTTATCCCCATGTAAACCCATTCCTTTCATTGTTACTGCCCTCGCTCTCACTTCTGTCCCTCTGGTGACGTGAAACCACACACAGTGAGCTACAGAAGTATTTCTCTGTACTCCAGCACTTTGGTTTTGAAATGACACTTTGAATATTATAGTCCTGAATGAATCGGTAATAATGATGAGTGAGAAAGTTACAGACGCACAAATATCATACCCCCTGAGACATGCTAACCTCTCACCCTTACATTAACCAGGGGAGGTTAACATTTTTGCGTCTGTAACTTTCTCACTCCTCGTTATTCACAATTAATTCATGACTATCCATAATCATGGGAACATGAAGTGTGGATGAACATAACTTCAAATTCAAATGAAAGCTGACAATCTGCACTTTAACCTCCCAGTCATTGTTTCATTTCAAATCCGTAGTACAGAACCCAAACAGCAACGACGTAGCTGGGGCTCACCGTAGTTTCCTTTGCGGTGGGAATTGTATGGAGCAGGGAACAATAACCATACCACTAACGGTGCTCCTGGGGGTCTCCCCTTTCAGCGACAGCGAATGGAGCGTCATGAACGGGATAAACCTCTGGGTCCCAAGTGTTCTTCCCTGTCTCTTCTATGTCCTCCTCCAAGTCCTTTCCTTCTTTTTAACCTCACCGTGGCGTCTTGGGAGCCACACTCTCCAAGTACCACTCATTATTAACCCATGAACACCACTCTCATTCTGTTCTGCTGTCTGTGTGTGGGCGGTTGACACACTAACCTGATATCTCCTCTTTGCACGCAAAGAGAGTGTGTACGTATGTGTTGGGTGTGTACTTGCGGGTGCTTGTCTATATTTTTGGGGATGGACAGTTTTTCTCTCTCCACAGCCTTGAATCCGGTTTACTGAGAAAGTAGAAGCAGGGGAATTTTGAGAGGCCATCCAGACACACACGCGCGCACACACACACACACACATCCCTATACCTACTTTCTCGCTGGCCGTGCCTCATACTAAAAACCACAAATGTGGATGTTTAGCAGCCAGTGACCAGACGAGGTAATTTCCTGCGGAAGCCAAAGGGGGCATCTCGTTATGGGCCGGGGAGGCGAGAGGGACACGATGGGGGAGATGAGACTAGAGGGGGGGGGGTCAGGGAGGGAACACACCATGCTGCGAGGGCTCTGTTGTTTCAGAGCGTTTGAAGTAGCCTGGAATCACATAACTTTGTCAAGCCAATTAACCCGCTAAGAATGTGACTCAAAGAGGCAGAGGAGGAGGAGAGGTGGAATGGGAGGGAATGAAGAGTCTGATACTAATCATGTCCTGAATGAAAGAACACAAAGATGGAGAGCATAAAGGAACAGAGGAGGGACGGGATCACGCGGCAGCAGGGTGGGGTGGATGCCAGCAGGGTGGAGTGGATGGCAGCAGGGTGGAGTGGATGGTAGCAGGGTGGAGTGGATGGCAGCAGGGTGGAGTGGATGGTAGCAGGGTGGAGGGGATGGCAGCAGGGTGGGGTGGATGGCAGCAGGGTGGGGTGGATGGCAGCAGGGTGGAGTGGATGGCAGCAGGGTGGAGTGGATGGCAGCAGGGTGGGGTGGATGGCAGCAGGGTGGGGTGGATGGCAGCAGGGTGGGGTGGATGGCAGCAGGGTGGGGGGGGATGGCAGCAGGGTGGGGTGGATGGCAGCAGGGTGGAGTGGATGGCAGCAGGGTGGGGTGGATGGCAGCAGGGTGGAGGAGATGGCAGCAGGGTGGAGGGGATGGCAGCAGGGTGGGGTGGATGGCAGCAGGGTGGAGTGGATGGCAGCAGGGTGGGGTGGATGGCAGCAGGGTGGAGTGGATGGCAGCAGGGTGGAGGGGATGGCAGCAGGGTGGGGTGGATGGCAGCAGGGTGGAGGGGATGGCAGCAGGGTGGAGTGGTGGCAGCAGGGTGGGGTGGATGGCAGCAGGGTGGGGTGGATGGCAGCAGGGTGGAGTGTATGGCAGCAGGGTGGGGTGGATGGCAGCAGGGTGGGGTGGATGGCAGCAGGGTGGAGTGGATGGCAGCAGGGTGGAGTGGATGGCAGCAGGGTGGAGTGGATGCCAGCAGGGTGGAGTGGATGGCAGCAGGGTGGAGTGGATGGCAGCAGGGTGGAGTGGATGGCAGCAGGGTGGAGTGGATGCCAGCAGGGTGGAGTGGATGGCAACAGGGTGGAGTGGATGGCAGCAGGGTGGAGTGGATGGCAGCAGGGTGGGGTGGATGCCAGCAGGGTGGAGTGGATGGCAGCAGGGTGGAGTGGATGGCAGCAGGGTGGGGTGGATGCCAGCAGGGTGGGGTGGATGGTAGCAAGGTGGGGTGGATGGCAGCAGGGTGGAGGGGATGGCAGCAGGGTGGAGGGGATGCCAACAGGGTGGGGTGGATGCCAGCAGGGTGGGGTGGATGCCAACAGGGTGGAGTGGATGGCAGCAGGGTGGGGTGGATGGCAGCAGGGTGGAGTGGATGGCAGCAGGGTGGGGTGGATGGCTGCAGGGTGGGGTGGATGGCAGCAGGGTGGGGTGGATGGCAGCAGGGTGGAGTGGATGGCAGCAGGGTGGGGTGGATGGCAGCAAGGTGGGGTGGATGGCAGCAGGGTGTAGTGTATGGCAGCAGGGTGGAGTGGATGGCAGCAGGGTGGGGTGGATGGCAGCAGGGTGGAGTGGCTGGCAGCAGGGTGGAGTGGATGGCAGCAGGGTGGAGTGGATGGCAACAGGGTGGAGTGGATGGCAGCAGGGTGGAGTGGATGGCAGCAGGGTGGGGTGGATGCCAGCAGGGTGGGGTGGATGCCAGCAGGGTGGAGTGGATGGCAGCAGGGTGGGGTGGATGCCAGCAGGGTGGAGTGGATGGCAGCAGGGTGGAGAGGATGGCAGCAGGGTGGGGTGGATGGCAGCAGGGTGCGGTGGATGGCAGCAGGGTGGAGTGGATGGCAGCAGGGTGGAGTGGATGGCAGCAGGGTGGAGGGGATGCCAACAGGGTGGGGTGGATGCCAGCAGGGTGGGGTGGATGCCAACAGGGTGGAGTGGATGGCAGCAGGGTGGGGTGGATGGCAGCAGGGTGGAGTGGATGGCAGCAGGGTGGGGTGGATGCCAGCAGGGTGGAGTGGATGGCAGCAGGGTGGAGTGGATGGCAGCAGGGTGGGGTGGATGGCAGCAGGGTGGAGTGGATGGCAGCAGGGTGGGGTGGATGCCAGCAGGGTGGAGTGGATGGCAGCAGGGTGGAGTGGATGCCAACAGGGTGGGGTGGATGCCAACAGGGTGGGGTGGATGCCAGCAGGGTGGGGTGGATGCCAACAGGGTGGGGTGGATGCCAGCAGGGTGGGGTGGATGCCAGCAGGGTGGGGTGGATGGCAACAGGGTGGAGTGGATGGCAGCAGGGTGGGGTGGATGCCAGCAGGGTGGGGTGGATGCCAACAGGGTGGGGTAGATGCCAACAGGGTGGGGTGGATGCCAGCAGGGTGGGGTGGATGTTAGCAGGGTGGGGTGGATGCCAGCAGGGTGGGGTGGATGCCAGCAGGGTGGGGTGGATGCCACTAGGGTGGGGTGGATGGCAGCAGGGTGGGGTGGATGCCAGCAGGGTGGGGTGGATGCCAGCAGGGTGGTGTGGATGCGTACACCCAGGGGCTAGTCCATGTCTGTTCTAGGTTTCAGGTTTCAAATGGCACCCTATTTTCTGGATGTAGTGCACTACTTTTGTCCAGGGTCCATAGGGTATAGTGCACTATATAGGGAATTAGGATGGACCCACTGTTACTGTGATTCCATTCGGGTGTTGCTGGTGTGGTGCAAGCCATCGTATCCAGCTTCAAGCACCGCTGTCATGACAACACTGTCACTGAAGGGACATGTGTGGATGTGTGTGTGTTTGTGTGTGTGTCTATAATTACAGTTGGGCTCGTGATACTCCAGGTGAGTGGTGCCATCTGTATGAGAGAGGGGTTATGATAGTAATGGGCCTGGTAGCAGAATGATTGGTGTGATGCTCACGGATTGTAGAACATGGGGTGGTGGAGAGAAAGAGAGAGAGAGAGAGAGAGAGAGGTAGAAGGGAGCGAGAGAGAATACTGTTATAATCGATAGTTTTGACGATCATATTTATCATGTGCACTTTTGCATGTGTGTGCGTGTATGTGCGTGTGTGTGTGTGTGTGTGTGCGTGGAGGGGAAATTCCTCTCTCAGGGATGGGAGTCCTTCCTGTCGTAGAGCTGTGTTTGTACAGCCTGGCTCAGCCGGGATATCCTACCCTGCCCATGTCTGAGGGCTCAGAGAGAGGTGGAGAGTGAGGGGGGGGGGGGGGGGGGGGGGGGGGTCATAGTGCCCATCAGAAATGGAGTGAGAGGGATAAAAGAGATAACAGAGAGAGACAGAAACAGAGAGAGAGAAAGAGAGATAGAGAAAGGAAGAGAGAGTGCTTATCAGGGAGAAATGGAGAGAGGGGCACACCTGGCTCCATGAGCTTTGAGGAAAAGGATTGTGGGCATACATGGGCATCTGTCTGGGTATCATTAACTCAAGCCTTGTTTTTATTTATGGTAGACTGGAGGGGAAGGGAGGGAGAAACGATCAGACAGTTTCCAGCGATTTATGGCCGTTTTAATTTCCTTGTTGTTATTGCGTCTTGTTTTGGGAACTCCCTCTCGTTCTCTCTCCATGCTAACACAGCCTGTTAAGAAGAGTGGTCAACGAGGGCATAGCTGTGGAGACCTGCAACTGTGGATCTGTGGTATGTCCAAATGGAAAAGGGCCCCATCGTCCTTCCAGCCCACAGCAACATCAACCTCAGACTTTTTGCGGATGGAGAGGTTACGAGTGGTAGAATTAGCAAATTGCTCCCAGAACAGTGGTTTAAGAAAAGATGAAATAAATGACAGTTCTGCAAGAGATGACAGACATTCCATGGAAGTTTTCCAGAGGAAATAGAGAAGTTAGGAATAGTGAAGTTGAGTGTCCTCTTGAACGAATCAACTTCAATTATAAGTGTTTTAATGGTTTCTTCCAGCCTCTCAATTCACTCCCGTGACACACTTTGAGCCCACTCCTCAGCTCTACATGACACACACACACACGCACACGCACACACACACACGCGCTCTCACAGTGAACTATGAAATAACACACACAAGACACACTGTGGTCGTCAACGCACACACACACACACCAGACAACACTGCACTCCCACACACACTCCCACAGCGACATTCCACCCTGACAAACACACAAATACACACTCACACAGACACAGGTACACCATGCTCTCATCCACATCACTCCCCGGCTCTGTCATCCCTTCTGTTGTTGTTTTGGTGACTAACATTAAAAATATCACTGCACTATTGTCAGTGTCGCTTATATCATCGGTGGCCAGTGGCGACGAGTCATTCAGGACAGGTGGGGCAGAGCCGTGATTGGCTCAGTGTTCTGTCACTCATGGGGACACTACGTCACAGCAAAATATACGGGTAGAGCTTGAAAATTCAAGCCCCTTGGGTGCTGCCATAGACTTACATTAGAAGTGCCCATTCAAGAATGCTCAAGGTCATTGGCCACATTGCGCGGCACCACCTTCCTGTTCAAGAGAGCACAGCACAACAAGATGAGTCCAAAAATGTCTTGTATGCTGCTGCATAAATTATATAATATGCCAGGGAGATATGTATACAGTAGAAGAGAAAGTAATACTAAGTGTACTGTATGTTGTGTGGTAAGCTGTAAGTAGCCCATGTGCCTCACCCTATTAATTTACTCCCTTTTCACCTCATAAATTAGCCTACTGTTCCGACTTGGTGGTGCACATTTCTCATATAGCCTGTTTTAGAGAAATGTCATCATCGAATATTGTACGAGCTTTCATTGTCTGCTTGTATGCCCCTTTATTTATCCTACGGTTCTGACTTGGTGTACAGGGAGAATACTGTAAGAACTGCCCATGTTCTGAATTCGATCCCTGTACATTTCAAAAGTGCTCAACTATTTGTTATGTTGGCCTCATCCGTCCCCAGCTCGCTCATTAATGTCTTAATCGAAATTACAGATGGCCTCTTATACGATCTTCGTCCCTTTATGCCATAGTTTGTACATCTCAATTGTCAGTAGAAATCACATTTGTTTCAGCAAGTTGTCCATATCAGCTATGTTTTTTTTTAAAGGCAGTAGATGAGGCTGAATGAACTGTTTCGCTGCCAGACAAGGCTCCGCTGATAGCCAGGTGTAGCAGTGGTAAGACGTTGGGACTGCTGTTGGGACAGCTTTATGTAGGCCCTAACCGTTTGTCAGCACCGCTTGTCACCGTTATAGTGCAATTCGTGTATTGTTTAGTGTTGTGTTGTGGCTTTACTGGCATGCATAAAACATTTTTGGTGGGTTTTTCCCCACACAAGATTTACATGCTAAAATCACCACAGTCAGTAGCCATGTGTCTCATTATTGTTGTTTAATTTCCTCTCTCTCTGGTCATAAACGCACACACACACACACACACACACTCACCGTGTACTCACTCAGGCCTGTTTTTTAAATATTTATTTTTACTTAGCAACGTATCTGTGTATTTCTAACCAGACTGGTAAGAGATAGAGTGGAACCACTCTGTTCTGGTGGAACTGCAGGGTTGGGTGACAAGGAGAGAAGGGAAATATCATGGGTCAAAAGTTTGTTTGTATGTTTCTGTCAGTGTGTGAGAGAGTGAGTGGATGTAGTGTATGTGGGGGGTGCTAGGGGTGTATACATTCACAGCATGTATTTAATAGCAGACTATTGTGGTCTAATGATAATAACAATGATTTGGTTGGTCACCTATATTTGTCCTATTGTTGTTGTGTATACCTGTGTGTTAAACTGTTGGTATGCTTCTGTGCATCTGATTTGCATATCTGTGTTGATTGCGTTACTGATAGATGACATGCTGAAGTGTGTTGGACAGTGTATCTGCTTTGTAGTATAGCATTATTGGAAAGTGATGCGTTTATGATAATGATCCTTATGGCACAGT